>NW_026623351.1:979131-1111386 GCF_030028575.1 Malurus melanocephalus
AAGCCCAAAAAGGAAGCACAAGGCAGGGCTTGAAAGAAGCAGTTGAAAAATTTCTAGCTTACAATGGTTGGCTGATAGAAATGTGATAGTTAGATATCTAAGCTAAGTCTGTAACACCCTCTTCAAAAGATCTTGGTGCTAGTCTGGGCCTTTGAGCACATACAGCACATACCTGCCACTGTTGACCTGCAATTCAACACTGAATTCTCAAATAACATGTTTTGAGGGAGATAGAAAGAACTGTTATTCCCATTTTATTGACTCCAAAACTGAAATAGACRCCCAGTAACTAAAATGAGGCTCCAGAAAGAAAGGTTATTATAGACAAGTTTTCACTGCAGAAAGTCATGGAAAGTTCATGCTCTTAAGTAGCAGGAAACACTGCTTTCTGCCTTCAGAGTAAGTTTCACCACTAATCTTTTTGGCATGAATATTTAACATTCRCTTAAATGTCACAKTCTCCTCTTTTGCTTTTTTTTTAACAGGAAAAGTATCCCAGAATACATAATACATCATCTTCTGTTCAACTCTGCTTTTAATCTTGTAGCTTTCATGTCATTCTGCTTAAGAGTTCTTGCATGCATTTCCTCTCTAGCCATAGGAACAAAGCTGAGACMCAACCATGGATGAACTGGAGTTCAACATTTATGAAATGGTCAACCTGTGCAAAAAGATCTCAAAAAAAAGGTTAAGTCAGAGACACCAAAGTCCTCTGAAAATGCTTTTGTTTAGTGTGGGCTATTAGGGGCAACTACTTCAAGCACAAACCTCGATGGCTAAACAAAGGTAATAAGAAGCCTTGTTTCTKAGTGGGTAGGAAAGACATCCACTGATGTGACACTAGACCAGATGGCACAAGAATCTAGTCAGCAAAAAGGAAAAGTTTTTGAAGCTCTACATCACACACTTAACATTTTCCTAAAAGGACTGCCTGTCATGTTAACTACAATTTTCTCTCTGTGATGAATCCTCAACCACTGCTTATTTTTTGGTATCAGTTGGGTGTTATATCACAAAAAAAAGATTGCCCAAAGTGATAACTATCTAACAGGAATGAGAACAAAACAATCAATTCATACCACATACACCACTGAATAATCTGCTGGTGATGACAACTTCAAACTACTATTGACATGGCTGGAAAAGGACTAATGATTTAGATAAGAAAGATGYGTTATGATATTGGCAATCCTTTTGCCCTCTACTTGCCCTTACTACAAACTTCTTAAAGCTTTCATCAGGGACAGAGGTAAGGAAAGATGTCTTGTAATGCAGTATCAGATACAGCGCTTCAAAACTTCCAGCTTTTAATCACATTTCATTTTTAATTATCATCTCCCAGATTATTTATTTTTCAGACAGCAGTTTAAGTTACTTGAACAACTTCATGAGCAATTTCCTTTACCCCATTTCTTCAGACATTTGCAGTAATTTCATAGGTACTAGCTCTTTACACTATTTTCTAGCTCATCACATTTAYTATCATTTTAACTCAGAGCTCATTTCTTTGATGTACAATAATTTGTGGTGAGAGGACAAGATATCAAAGGACAGAAATATTTGCATCATCTAATATGCAGCATGATCTACAAGTCAAAAATAAATAGTAAGGTTATTATTTATGCTTCCTCTCAACGCTGTCTCTTGTACAATAGTCAGATTGCTACATTCAAATTACAGCACACAATTTCACAACAAAAAAGTTCCATTTAATGCCAGGCAAGGAGCCTTGTGGTGCAAATTCCTGTATCTACATTGTACAGAATAAGAAAAGCACAGCTCCCTTTGTCCCATAATTGTTCACTGCTCTTTAGATTAATCTGCAGCCTCATCCAGAACATAGGATTTGGGTCCTATACGTAACTTTTTTTTTTCCTTGCTCTGGTTTATTTTTGTTCTTTCTTATTTCACTTTTTCTTTTCAGTGGAAATCTGTTTTAGCCAACGAAGACAGAACCTTTTWTTATCTCATAGTCAACCCATGCTCTGAAAGGTGGTTGATGCAGGTTAAGCTGAATTTTGGGCTGGATGCAGAGATGGCCTAGCRTGCCTGTCATTCTAACTCATGAAGATAAAAATCAGCACCCACAATAAAAAGTGCAACATCAGCTTGTTGTTACCTTCCCTTTTATATCTATCTTGTTTGGTTCCCAGCCAAGTGACATCAGAGCATAAACTTCAGGAAAACAATAGCTGTAATATATTCCAAGTATATTTTTCATCTTCCAAAAAAGGCATTTGATAAAGTCTCTGATGCTACACAGTTTAACAAGAAGAACTCCCTTCTAAAACCTTTTTATCTACAAARGAAAACAATTAGGGGATGATGTTTAAATGAAAGCTTCTTACTTTCATTGTATTACATAACTTTACAGATTTTATTTTAAAATGTATATTTTAAACTCCACTTAAATTATACCTCAAATTTTCTAACTACTTTTCTTCTTTTTTTTCCACATCTGTAATAAAAGATTAAAACAATTTTAGGTTTCAATTGTGGACTCAAGCTARGATCTTCATGCTGAAACTTCACCGTCATACAGTGAGTCAGATTAACATGAGACCATTTAGGAACACTTGTGAAAGTAACACCATCAAAAATAAGAGGTTTTTTATAATGTGGTGCTAGGATGCATTTGTGGAGAAGTGGGTATTAACGCCTGTAGTGGTGAAAGGCAATATTGATTTCTGATTTAAACCTGATCATTMTACTATTGGCTTTGTTCCATTGCATATGATGTCTCCTTTGAAATGCCTGTGACAGTTCTGAGAGCAAATCTCCATGTAGCATTGCTTACCTTTCTTGCATCCACCTTTGTTTTTTGCCATCTCACCCTGCACTTGCAACACCATTACATCCAACCACAGCCATGTTTTCATTCAAAAGGCATCCTAATGATTGCCTTCCTCATGAGCACACAAAGGATGTTATTCACTCATACAATTATCTAATTTCCCCCTTCATTTAAAATAATTGAGTTTTGAGGAATGTTGCAATATGCCAGTAACCAGCTGTGTCAATGTTTCTACGTGAAAATGCCACTACTGTCTCTGAGCTTTGGTACCCATGACTCTTCCCCAGTCTTGGTGTGAGACATGGCTGTATCCTACCAGCATGCTGGGACCATGCCAGCTTTTGCTTCCCTCCCATATCCTTACGTTCATTGGGAAATTAGGCATGTGGGCAGTCCAGATGACAGCAAGACAAGTAGGGCAGAAAACACTGTGCACTGGCCTTGTCTCTCAGTTTCTGTGATTGSGRTTTCCTACCACACTTACTCGGTGAAGCCTGACATGGCTGAGATCTGCTAAAGCATTCCCTCTAGACCTCATCTCTCCTAAAAAAAAAGCCTGCTCCATGTAATCGTCCATCATGATAAAGAYTGCCTGGTAATAAATTCTAAGTCAAGGCCTCAGGTGAGTGATTGATCTTCCTGTGATAACCCTTGCTCTCTCCTATCAACTTGTCTGAAATGTTTCTTACCATCATTTGTTTCTTCCTGTTCAATATAAAGTTACAAATCCATTCAGAAAATAGTAATGGTTTTCTATGTCTTTGCAAATGTTTAGCACACTTGTGTGCTCTGCAAGACAGGGAGAATAGTAACCTCTAAATAGTTAAACCTCTCTAGCCTCAGAATAGCCTGCAAATGTTAGTGCTTAATTAACATGTGAGTGTGCAACACAACTTTTAATTACAATTCACAAAGGGAAGTAGAAATAAAGAGACCAAAAGGCTTAATAAACAGGGAATAAAAAAGAAAATAAGAAAATAATCAGAAAATAAAGTCCTTCCAAAGAAGAGATTTTGTTCTTCTTCAAAGCCCAAAGTCCAAAATATTTTTAGGGTTTTTTACCATAAATGAAGTATACCAAAACTAACTCCACATTGCTACTTCAAAATAAAAATATAAGAGTATGATTCTATCCAGCTTTGCAAGTGCAGATATCAGGTATAGCAGTATTTTTTTCAAAAGTCTACTTCTAACACWGAAGGAAAAGCTGCTAGAATTTTGGCTGGCTGAACAGATTTGAGCACAATGCAGAAGCTCACTTAAGTGTGGCRGTACTGAACATTGCCACCCTGGCAYTTACTGAAGCACAGGGTGTGCTCATTTCCATTTCAATGCGACACATGTTTCTCCAAGACAAAGCTGTTTCACACCACTGAAGCTATTTGAACTTTGGAAATAAATGGAAAGGTTTCTGTTTTATTGTTAAAAAACAATGAAACTTATATCCTTTGTGCACAGGATACAGTTAATGAACGCTGTCCTTTGTAGGGCTCTATTAGGGATTTTGGGCARAAGAAAGGTATTGTAACAGAGCTGTGTTGTGCAGGAAAGACAAGAATCACTTTAAATTCAGAACAGAGAGTACCACAAGTARAAGTGATGCCTTTCAGATTTAGAAGATTACATTCACTGCAACTTTGTTAGCTTGCTGAATGAGCCCATAGCAAAACCTGGGAATCGACAATAAAGTAAAATTTAAATGATTTGTCCAAGGTCACAGAGAAACACAGGAAAAAATTARCAGCCTTTCCCACTTGAGTGTCCGTTCATATTGTAACAAGTTTCTTCTCCTTACCCCACAGAGAAAAAAATACTGTTCAGACTCTCACAAATAAAAACTAAAATACTTGTGCCATACCAAACAGTAAGCTGGCAAGAAAATCAAAGGACCAGAAGYTTTGTCACATCCCATTAAAAACCAGGGTACCACTGTGTCCAAAAGGGTATTACTGGGAAAGTTCCACCTCTTACCTGCAAAGAAAGCAAGCAAATGTTTCAATGATGTAAAATCAAGACTGTTTAAAGTCACTAATTTTAGCTAAGAGAAAAAACAAATTTCAACTTGAAGTTTCACAGGCGTGTGTAGAACTCATTATTGTACACGAATATGACTTCTGAATCAAAATGCCTGAAATCCCTGCCTTAATACTTTTGTTTAGATTGAAAAGGAAACAAGCAGTCTACTCAATTAACAATAATTCCTTATTCTCTGCTCCCTAGGTTTTCCTTACAATGTTCTTTTCACAATGATTGCAGAGAAGAAAAAAGAAGGTAAGAAAATATACCTTCTTCTGAAAAAAGTATCGGAAAGTACATTCAAAGATTACATGTCAACTTGCCACAAGTTGAATTTTATTTCCTCACACRACAGCGAATGAGAAGAACAATTTTTGCTCCCATACTCTTTGAAGAGTARATGCTTTTAAGAAAACTGAAATAGAAACGGTGCCTGGTACCTTTTTGTTCTGCAGCAACAGCAGGATGGCAGCTCTCTAAGCTTACAAAATCACAGAAGGGTTGCTGATGCAAGGAACCTCTCAAAATCATCTAGCCCAGCCCTTCTTAAAAGCAGGGTCAGCTGGAGCAAGGAGATCAGAGCTGTGTCCGGTCAGGTTTTAAATATCATCAAGCAACTACCTCTGGACAATCTATTCCAGTGTTTGATCACCCTCACAGTAAAAATGTGCTTYCTTATGTTCAGATGGAWTTTTCTGTATTTCCATTTGTGCCCTTTGACTCTTTTCCTGCCACTRAGAAAGGCCTGGCTCCACCTTCTTTGCACACTCCCATCCAGTATTTCTGCACGTAGGCAAGGCACCCTTGAACCTCCTCCAGGCTGAAAAATTCCAGCTTTACAGCTTCTCATTTGCAAGTGAGTGTACTTGGCATTGCTGAGGCTGCCCCACAAGTGCTGCATGCAGTTCTGGGCCCCTCACTTCAAAAAAGACATTGAGGTGCTGGAGYGTGTCCAGAAAAGGGGAGCAAGGCTCATGAAGGGTTTAGAAAACTGCTCCTATGAGAGGAGGCTGAAAGAGCTGAGTTTCCAGGAGGCTCGAGAGGCACCTCATTGCTCTACAACTCCCTGAAAATGAGGTTGTGGTGAGGTGGGGGCCGGTCTCGACTTTGTCTGCAGTGAGAGGAACAAAGGAAATGGCCTTAAGATGAGACGTGGGGACTCAGATTAGATCCCAGAAAAATTTCACTGTTAAGGTTGTCAGGCATTGGAGTAGGTTGCCCAGGGAGACAGAGGAGTGTGTTGAACACCTCTGGAGGTGTTCAAGAAGTGTGTGGACCTGGTCCTGAGTGAAATGGTTTAATGTTTGGTGGATGATGGGACTGGATGATCTTGAAGGTCTCTTCCAACCTTGACGATTCTATTTATTAATGACAAATCATTATTAGCAGTTGATTATCCTAACTACTTGTGTATTTTAAAGCTGAAGCAAGATACACCCAGCTAGAACAGGGGGAARAAATGCTAATGGTCCAGATAAAAAGGAAGGAAGAAGGAGGGACAGTTTTCTAGAGATGTCAATAACTGCTACTGGACAGAAGCAAATGCTGTAACTCAAATTCTTTTGAAGTCCACATTAATAGTTCATTCATCTGAAAATTCTGGTCGTAACACCCATGAGTTTCTCTACCCAGAAGCAATCCCTGAGAGAAACAGCTCCTTAGAGGCTTTCTTACTTGAAGATTCCCATCTAAGAGAGAAGCGTAACAAGCATAACTGAATAGAAAACTGTGAAGTCCCATTCATAACTCAGTGGATTGCCAGAATAATAYACAACAGCTGAACTACACAAATACTACTGGTATTCCACAAAAAAAGCCCATCAAGTCCACTTTTATCCCATAAAAGAAAGATTATCATTATACCACATTGGAACCAATTTAGGTTTAACAGGATGTTATGAGTGAGGCTCATGACAAGCATCAGAAGACACTTTACAGATATTACCAGGCTGGGAGTAACTAGTTAGGTGCCAAAGGGGTAATCAGTACTTGACATTTGAAGATGTGGTCAAGGGTCAAGTCTGAAATTCAAAACCTGAATTAGAAATCATAAAGATCTAGAACTAGYAAGAAATGTACTTTGGGAAAGCCTAGTCCTCAGCATGCTACTTAAAACCCTGAACAAGAACTGCAGGCTTCCAAGAGCCTACACTGCACAAGGGAGGTGCCCCACAATGATTTCAAAGGAAACTTGAATACAGTCAGCCACAGAGCAGTGAATGACAGAGCCAGACCACACATGCAAAGAGACCACAATGGAATTTAAATCCCATCTCTTACCTCTCCTCAAGTCCTTCCTGGATATCTGAAGTGGGGTATTACAAACTTCCAAGGAGAGGAGCTTTTAAAATATAGGTGAAAAAGGTCATGGATTTTTAGGCTTTCAAAAGCAAAGGTCCTTCTGAACATGTGCTGACATCACATAGACACAGGAAGTATTGAAATACAACATCCACACACACTGATAGGGCACCTCTGAAGTGGAGACATGTTAGAATGACAGAGCAACCGCTGAAAGTATTACAAGGATCACAACTTTGGATCTGCATGTCCACATGAAATTCCTGCCCATACATAATTCCCAGTTTCAATGCTTATGTCTACTTTTAAAATATCCAGCTGTACATTTCTAAAGGTGTGTGGTATTTAGAATTTTGAAGGAATTAAAGAATTGCCTTTAAAAGCAGCTCTATCACTTCTAACACCAAAGGCTCTACAGCTGAAAAAGAAAATTGGCTGTTTTATCATAAAACAAATATCTTCCAAGTCACAGCTTTCATGGTATCCTGAGACGGAAAGGTCCACATCCCCTTGGAATATAATGGGATTGAATGCATGGATTCTAAATTACAATGGAAGTTAAGTACCTACATCCAGTTGAAATGCAATTAGAGTACCTAAATCCCATAACCTGATTGAAAGTCTACCCTCAGTGCTTCACACAATCATGGGGGCAGGTGGGACTTTRAAAACATATCACATTATGCCTCAACTAGCACAAAAAAAAAGCTGCATTTAATTCAATAAGATTATCCCAGTGTTCTCACCTATAGGATTATTTTCTYGGGTTTTATTCTTTTACAACAGAAGGTGGCATTGCTGAACCACCAGTGATACACAATTAGCAGTTCCTGCATTATCCTTCCAGCAGAGAAAGTGCTGGGAAGTTCAGAGAGGTTGCATAAAGTCCTTTTACGTTAATAGGCTTTTCTGATTCTGCAAGCCCTAGCCTCTAAACAAGGTTAAATTAAGCTAGTGAACCAGCCAGCATTAGCAAAAATCCTGGTTTTGGCACACAGGATTACAGTGGCTGCACAGATTTTGATCAGGCCCGTAATTTAAAAACCAATCCCCTGGAAAACTAAATAAAYAGCAAACGGAGGCAGAACACACATGACATCTGGTACCAATATGTGCAGAAATAAAAGCCAGAGGATACTTTCCACTGTTTTAGGTATCCAGCAACGAGATTATCGAGGCGAAGGGACGACAAAAGGCAAATTGCAGGGTACTGCCACAGGGTGGCTCATCTCACTGCGATGGCAGTCACAGCCCTTTCTGCTTACACAAGCAGCCGAAGCAAAGTCGTTCTTTTCTCAGAGCCGGAGTTCYCAGGGAAAAACTGCTACAAAGAGGAAACCAGGAAGAGCACAGACCCAATTTTAATTCATCTTAACCTTGCATAGTTTCTCTCCCACCACTGCACCAACAGTCATTCCTGATGATTTTGTGGGCGGATAGAACCTTGTGACGTGAAGGCAATGAGCCCACATTCCTCAGCAGCCAAAAATCCCACTGACTTCCTTGGAATA
This sequence comes from Malurus melanocephalus, assembly GCF_030028575.1. Lineage (NCBI taxonomy): Eukaryota > Metazoa > Chordata > Aves > Passeriformes > Maluridae > Malurus > Malurus melanocephalus. The sequence goes on from NW_026623351.1 coordinate 987,754, forward strand.
TCTAAATGACCAAAAATATTCAGCCTCACACCTTGTTCCTGTACCTGCTCATTGTGACAAAACAGATCTCGTTCTCTTCAAAGCACATGGGATAGGACTCCTGTTGAATCGACAATGMCATTATGAAAACTGACCTCATTATGGTCTGGGACTGGTAAAAATTTTACRTTAACCTCTACAATAAAATAATGTCACAAACTGTTAGGATAGCAGACTAGCAAACTGAAAAACATGCATTTATAACGATCAAATTATTCTAGATGTGAAAAAAAAATAAAGTAGCTTCATATAGGTAGGAAGCTTTATAAGTAACTATTTACAGTTAAATAAATTCAAACAGAATATGCAACCAAATTATTGTAATGATCAAACACAATCAACTACTATGGAAAAAAGTGTTCTGAACAACTGGAAAGAAGAATTCTCTTGGTTTTAACTTTTTTTTTCTCTTTTCTTCTGTTCTATGTTAAGGAACGTTTTCATCTTGAGTGAGACAAAGTTGAAAGTTCATAATAATTATATRCTCAGCATATCTGGTTTGGCAGTGCAATTTTCAAAATGTAATTTAATCTATTTCCTCAGGTTTAATATAAGCATTACTGAAAGGCATTTTAAAATCTAGTAAATTGCCTCTTCTGAGTACTATATAATCAAAACAGAATTGGATCCAAAAAAGTTCCTATTGCATGGCCTCTGAACTAGTCATTCACAAATGCTTTTTGAATGTATCAATTCTAGTCATGATGAATAGGAGCTACCCTGCCAAATCTGAGACTTTCTTGAAAGACCAGCATCCAGAAAAAAAAAACCAAAACACTAAGCTCAAAATTAATTCCAGACAGTTCAATGTGCTGCTGAAACAATATGACAGAGAAAAAAAAAAAAAAAAAAAAAAAAAAAAAAAAAAAAAAAAAAAAAAAAAAAAAAAAAAAAAAAAAAAAAAAAAAAAACAACCCAAACCAGCAAGCACAGAAAAAATTCCCTAACATGCTAAGAAGATAATCTCAACAAAAGAAATACACTCCGGTGGTATCACTAGCCCCCAGGGCAGTACATGCAATGCCACTGGCCTGTACTGTTTGCAGCCACAGCCAATCTCTTTACAGCGCTATTTGTGTGCCCGTGCCCTGCAAAGGGTGTCGATATTATGATAAATAAGGAGATGAGTTGCGTAGTACAAACAAGAGGTGCAATATTTTCCTGAGCTGTAAACACAGGAGGGATCTCGGGCAGCGTGTAATTTAAATTATGTATAAAAACCATAAAACGCATGACGAAAACGTACTTTCCAACAAAAAATGTGTTTTCTCCAGAGTATCGCACCGCTGTTTACGTACCCTGTTACTATGAGATAGCGAGATACTGATTTATTCCCACCACTGTTTAAGAACAGTGATTTCCTGGCGCTTCCTCCCCCGCCCCATCCCCCAGGAAATTCCCAAATCACTTTTATGCGTGAAACTTCACACGGCGCTCCCCTCCCACTCCCCTGCGCACACACCTCGCGGTGCAGCGGGTTTTTATGACAGGGCCAGGTGAAACCACGTTAACAGCCCGCATTTGACAGCGGCCGGGGCTTTCCTGCGCCAGAGAACCAAGAACGCCAAGACCCCCGCCCTCCTTCGCTTCGCTTCGCTTCCCTTCCCTATGCGGACTCGCAGCCACCCCCTGGGCGCGGCCTCACCCTCAGGACTACACGGCAACGCCACGGAACTACAGAACCCAAAATGCACCGCGCGCTGCCCACCGGAAAGCGAGAGTCGCGTTAGCGGTGGGGTATGCCGGTCCTTGTAGTTCGTGTGCGGCCCCGCCCCCCGCCGCTCCGGGCAGGCCCCGCCCCGTTTCTCCGCCCCCCGGTGCGGGGCGGGGCGGCGGTGGCGCGGCGGAGCGGGGTGCGCGCGCGGCGGGAGCAGGTGAGCGGGGCCGCCCGGCCGGGCCGGCAGCGGGAGGGCACCGGGGGCGGGAGCGGCAGCACCGGGAATCGGGCGGGCAGGCGGGGAAGGAGCCAGGCTGTGGGGAGCCCGCGCGGGGAGGGCCGGGGGAGTGGAGCCTCGCCGCTGCCCGTCCCGCTCCGGACGAGGACGGCCCCCGCCGCCTCCGCGCAGCTGTCGCGCCTTCCGCGCCTCCCGCGCACCTGTGCGGAGGCGGCCGCGGGCGGTGGGGACGCGGGGTCCGGTCCCGCTCGGGCGGGACTGCGGGTACGGAACCCCCCGTTCCCCGGGGCGGGGCCGGGGCGAGGGGCGGCGCCTCCAGGTGTTTCCTCGGCCGGTTCCCGCAGGTTCCCCGGGTCCCGCCGGTGTCGGGGCTCGGGGCCGCCTCTGGAGTTACGTAAAGCGGCGGTGGCGCTCCCCGAGCGCGGCCCCTCGGCGGCGGTGCCGGGCCGGGCGCTGCCCCAGCGGTGCCGGCCGGGCTGGTTTGGTTCTCCTCGGTTCAGAACCATCAGGTCACAGTAGCGCTCCCTGATGTGCAGGTTTGGGGAGCRAGGTAGCTGCGGTTGTTTCTCGTTCTGTACCAGACTCTTCCGGGCAGGAATTACTCTTGCGTGTGTGAAGGGTGATAAATATCCCTYCTCCCCATTTTCAGTTCATTAATAGGTAAAGAATGTTGTTAGGTAACTTGGCTGAAGTCAGCACAAAATGCTTATTTTAAAAAATCATGGAACCCAAGTTAGCAAGTTACTTTTTCAGATATTCCACTTGTTCTTCAGCTGACATTCCTCAGTAGCACTTAAACTCTAAATATTAGAGGTCAGCTTGTCTGCTTCGTCCAAACAGAGGCATAATATATGTAACCAGATCACAAATAGTATTGCATAGCTAAAAGTCTTCTAAATCCAATTACAACTGTTTAGTAAGGATTGTTTTGTTTCTAATCTACTATCCTTGAATCGTGTGGCTTACATGTTTCTCATTGAATACACAACCCATTAGCTTAAAAAGGTTTGGGACTGCGATAGCTGCAAGTGGCAGGCAAACCCTTTCAAAGTGGTTTTATTACAGCCTATTTGCTTTACCCGCAGAAAGGGAGGTGGCTGCTGTAAACACCGGAGTTAGTTGGTGTCATGCTGCTCTGTAGCATGTGACGGCTGAGTTCCTGGGACTGTCCTGTCCTGTTTTGGATCTCGTCGTTCAGTGCTTCCAGCAAATGTTCTCTTCCTTCTCTTTACATTCTTAAGTCACAGCTGGGAATCAAACTCAGCAAAATATAGGTTCTGAACAGGAAGCAAATTTCTTGCAAAAAGTCAAAGAAAGTGCAGTCTCTGGGTCATCTCATAGGCGTCRTGAATTGTTTTCTCTGAAAGTTAGYGTKCTGCAATGGTTCTACTGGTTGTGTGCAGCTGGGCTAGGAGCAAACTGAGCACATAAACCCTCCTCACCACGCCAAGGTAAGTTGGGAGTGACGTGGTTGGCCTAAAAGGATTTTTTTTAAAATACGAAATTGTTTTCAGTTTCTTTTATTGCTTGAAGTGCCAGTAAACTAAATTCATAGATAAGGCTTGACTCCTAGGGTTGTGGCACTCCACTGAGCATTGTTTTTTTGTCTAATGTTTATTAGTCTACAAAAAGTGTGGATTAATGTGATTTTGAACCCTGTTGTAACTCATAGCATGTAAATATTTTATATACAGGGAAATTCTGATACTTTTACAGTTGAAGATGGATTTACATATGTGTTTGTGCAGCTATATGTATTTGTGGATCTGTAAAAAAAATTAATATTTTTATAGATTTCTTTCACTTTTTTTTTACCAAAAACTTCTAATTAATAGATGCAGTGTGCCATCTGCTCCCTTGACTTGACATTTGTGTTACTCAAATAATACTTTGCTGTTAATCTTCAAAGTTACAGGACTCTGTGTGTGACACTGGTAGTATCAGCCCCTTTTATTTGTCTGCGGGCATGTTTACTGTGTTGGATTGAGTTAAGAACGTCCTTCAGAAGAAAATAGTGTCATTGTCACCTTTAATATGAGTTGACTCACAATTTGGGGTGGCCTTGCAGAGTACAAAAGAATCTAAACCAGAAAATGTACCCTGGGAGCAGGCTTAGTGCAGTCCAGTTGCTAATAAGCATCCAGGCAGTGGTACCAAATTAGTGGCCTGACACGAGCACTGATGAAGCACGTATAGTGTAGGTGTTGGCCTCTCAACACTGAGGGCTTTATCCTCAGGTCAGTCTGTGTTGAACTCTCTTGCTTGAGAATTGGTACAGCTGCTCAGAAATGCTTGTGCCTTTAARAGTGATACGTAATATATAATCAAGTTCAAGTTAGTAAGTTCTTCTAGGAAAGACAGTGTTCACAAGTATTGTAACTGGTGAAAATGACATTATGGGGTTTGGTTTGGTTGCTTTCGTAAAGCAATGAAAAGCACAAGTTCTTTTTTTTTTTTAAATTCCACAAACTCCTCAGTGAAATTCCAATTATATGAGATGTGGGCATATTTTCTACTCCAGGTTCACAGTCATGCAACAGAGGATAATCACTTTTTATATATAGATCCTTTGATTTTTTACAGTCTGGACTGACTTAGATTCTTCTGTTTACAGGAAGTTGATCCTACACTTCCCAAAAACATAGCTGGGTGGGACACTGTTTAAGGGCATATGCTCAATTCCTTATGCTGATAATATGGAAGAGTCACTGAAGTGGCAAGTGAAAAAGGAGTTACCTTTAGATATTTAGTTTCATTTAGWTATTTATTTGTTCAAAGAATATTGCTAGAGAAAATTTATCAGAAAAACACTTCACACCTTGCATTAAWGAAAAATTATTGCAGAGCTTGTTATTCAAGGCAGAAAATAGATTTTCTTACTGARATATGGCTGAAAAAAGGGGATTTAGATCTTGGTATAGCTCTAGAATAACATCTTATCTCAGAGTTAGGTGTGATTTGCYTCTCTTACACTAAGTGAGGCTGAAGCAGGTCAGATGTCTGACACGTGGCTTCACTCACACAGCCAGACTCAGTGCTGTGCTGCAACAGAAGCTCCTGGATCCTCCAAATCCCGTCCCTGACCAGCAAAGTGAGTCAGCAGGGGTTTATGACACTGACATTTTGGTTCTCTCAGATGCTGTTGAGTGTCCAGCCTCATTCCAGTGTCCAGTGAAGCAGAGATGTTCCTGAGAAATCACTGCCAGTTTGAAATTGTTCTCCTGGTCAAATTACCTGAGCTTTCTGACAAAGTGGGTGAAGACTTCCTGATGTAGCTGAAAGGATGACTAAGTTTGTTTTTTCCTTTTCTCAAGGAATTTGTTCAAGAGCAATTTGCTGTCTTGCTTGTGCTGGTTCATTTAAAATTTATTTCTTTACTCATGTGCTCTAGGATTAATTTAGAGCAAGAGAGTGAAAGCATCACTTCACCCTCGCAATTAGGAATCTCATTTGGTTTTTGCTGCAGTAGATGACTGATTGTCTGATGTGAATCAGGTTGGCGGTTTTGCATTTCACAGCTTCCTACAGCCTCCTGGTTGATTGGTAAATTCCTGGGCGAAATGGATCATGGCTCAGATACTGTTAATCCAAAGGGGTGACATTAATTTGCATCTTGTAAGAGCTCTTCTTTGGGTACTTTGTTAAAATGAGGGGATGGTGCTTTTTTGGCAGTTCGATACTGCTGTCTTAATTTTATTTGTTTGTTATTTTTTTTTCCAGAAATGTGCACACATGCACACAAAAGACTCATTTGAAATTATTTTGCTGAAAAAAAAATACTAAATTGTTTATTTATCTTTTTTCCCTGCACTGTTTTTCCCCGTTTTTATCTGCTGGAATGAAAAACTACCTGCTGCAACAACCCTGCTTTTGATGTGCATGCTTGTAAGACTTAATTGCTCCCATTCAGACTCCAGAAAATGTGCCCATTTAACATTGTGACAAATATCTGCAGCATTAKATACAACAGAGTTGTATTGAAAAAATATTTTGCATTGAAAACAGATCCATTATACTTCACTGAATGTGTAATATGCAAATACGTTTTCACCTAAGTTGTTTACTGTCATGTCTTTTGATTCATGTAATGTATATTGTTGCATGATGTTTGGCTCATGTAGTCTGCARTGGATTCTTACAGAAGCAATTCTGAGAAAACCTTTTGTACTGTTGAGATTAAACCTCCACTAAAACTAGTCCTTCTTCTTATATGCCCAAAAATTGCTCACTCTTTGGATAAAACCAACAACACTTCAGTCATAAGGGGCAAAAGGATTTTTCCCTTTTGTTATCTTGCTTTACCTCTTTGCCATTTTAATGCTCMTAAGTGTGAAAGACAGAATTCTTGTAAAGCTGTCAAACGGTAGAGATACAACCTAGAAGCACATTTCCTTGTGAAAATGTTTTACCATCAGTACTGCTATGTACCATCTCAGAGCTAATGCAGATTTGTTTTCCAAAGCTCTTAGTGTTGATTCGACTTAAAAAATAACAATATTTTCTGTCTTTAATTGCAGGTACTGTTCCTGAAAACAAGAGAAAACATGGTTTATACAGCAAATGAAGCTTAAATTCCTGGACCAAAAACTGAGGAGTTTTTTTCATGAAGGATGGCAACACCTTATGTTCCCGTTCCTATTCCTATTGGAAGTTCATCATCCAGCTTTACAAACAGAAACCAAAGAAGTTCCTCCTTTGGGAGCATCTCGACSAGTTCGAGCTCCTCAAAAGGACAGCTGGAGGACGCTACAGTTGACAGTTTTAAAAAGATGAGCGTGCCTGACCAGATTGGTTCCACATCATCTGCATGCAGCAGTCCACTTGTTAGGACTAAATTTACAGGTCTGGATACATCCATAGAATATTGTACTCAGCCTGTAGARGAAATAGAGCAGAATACAGATTCCAGGACCTGGGAAGATCGACCGTCCACRCCTACTATACTGGGCTATGAAGTGATGGAGGAAAGGGCAAAATTCACTGTAAGTAYTGGGTATTGTATGGTTGATCCCATAATAACAAGGTAACAATTGAATGTGCTTTGCATTGTCTTTCAGTAATTAATCATGCAGCTCAGGGATGTTTACCAGTTTAGTTCAAAGCACTGCCTGACAGGAAAATACCATTCCTGTTATACAGGTGGGAAAACTGGGGCTAGGAAGCCGTCCTGCCTGTAACTGCGTATGTGAAATAGAAGGAATTAATTTTGCTTCATGTATCAATTTCTGCTGGAAAAGTCAGGAATCCCTTGCAAAGTTACAATTCCTTGCGAAATTGAACCTGTACAAGTTCTATGTAGTTAAACTTCTTAAATAAAATTTAGTCTTTTATTTGAAATGAATGGTAAGAACCGTTGATGTTTACCTCTTGCAGTTATTAGTAACTTAGAGCATTTCTGTTAAAGTACAAACATGTACGTATTAACTTCTTGCCCAGCTTAGTTTCTAGTAAAGGGAGATCTGCAAGCAGATTGAGAAGTCACTTATGCCATATCTTGTGCCAGACCAGCAGCCTATATGGTTTGTATTGACTTTTCTCAAAGTGCACTGTAGCCGGCAATTTTTTTTTTTACATGCCRTAAATGTATCAATGCATTTCTACATTTATTTTTGTGGATGTGGTTGAAATATTTCTTTGACAAATACAGCAGTGCTTATGGGACTGATGGAAGCTGTATGTTACTGATTATTAGTTATATTGCTTAARAAGAACAACATTAATCAGAAACAGGTAAGGAGAAGGAAATAGCAGACAGACTTTTTCTCCATCTGTTTTCTTTTAGATTAGAGAAGTGCAGAATYTTTATTATAGTTAAAATACTAATGAAATTAAGTTCTTTTTGCAAAAAGTTAAATAATACTGCTTTTTAATTATTTGAGAATGATACCCTGTCTTTTCCTGAGATACTCAGTTTCTAACRTATTTTGTATGATAGCATAAGAGAAGAGCAGAATTTTTTAACAGGTGGATAAAAAAATTTCTTTTAAATAATAACCTTTAAAACTAAACCAATAATCAATATTGTTATATTGTCAAGGATTAGTCTGAAAATACCACAGAAGCACTTAGGTTGCAAAAGACCTCTTAAGATCAAGTCCAGCCTTTGATCACTGCCTTGACAACCAGACCATGGGACAAAATGCCACATCCATTTGCTTCTTGAGCACCTCCAGGGACACTTGGYAGCTCATTGCAATGTTTAATAACCCTTTCCATGAAGGAATTCTTCCTGCTGTCCACCCTGAACCTCCCCTGGCACAGCTTGAGGCCATGTCCTCTTGTCCTGTCGCTGGTTGGCTGGGAGAAGAGACTGACCCCCCACCTGGCTACAACCTACTTTCAAGTGGTTGTAAAGAGTAATAGAGCTCCCCTGAGCCGCCTTTTCTCCAGGCTAAACAACCCCAGCTCTCTCAGCCACTCCCCACATGACTTACACTCTAGACTTCTGAACAGCTTGTTGCCCTTCTCTGTACTTGTTTCAGCTCCTCTGTGTCTTTCTTGGAGACATTGCCAAGAAACGTTCCAGTGTGCCTATAAGGTGTTTTTTTACTGTATTAACAATGACAAGTTTGCCTCCTTATTTTATGTGGAAGGCCAGGTCACAGTACAAGTGAAACATTCTTCCATTCTTAGAATGCTTGGATGCATTTTTGCCCTTCCCTATTTTGCTTCTATTGCTGTGTTTGTTTCTGAAAGCACATAATTGACTGTTTTCAGTTGCATGTTGTGCATGCAGTTTGTGTCATACATTAAAGCCAGCAAGTAATTAGTCCTATAAATTTGGGTTGCTTTTGCAGTGCTAAATCAATGAGATGGAAAACAGTGGAAATTAAATTGAAATCCCWTGTAAAAGARGAGACTCARTTGCTCAWTKTTTTTTTCACTGTTGCTAGCATCTCATGATTCCYAAAWATATGAATYTGATTAAGCTGAATGATGTCCARACTTCAGGAGTYAGATGTTAGTGCATGTTGGGAGTACATGGTTGCTGAAGCTTATGGGAGAGAAAACCTACACTGAAAAACATCCCTTTGTAAAYGTTTGGTCTTAAGTGAATTAGCAGTCCTGGAATATTTAAGTAGCACTATTTTTTTCCTTTTTTCAGTCTTTTTTTTTTTAAAGCCAAGTAGAAATTATAATGAGACACTGAATCAGCCAATGTTACCATGTATGGGTGTATTTTGGTTGATTACGGTTTACTTATGGAATAAAGCAATTCATGATTGAGTAGAATTAAGCGTATTTGTTGAATTAATTTGTAGTTYTTACCCAAGATCTTGTATGAAGGAACTGAGAGTTGGTTTTGTAATATTGTAGTTCTTACTCATTAATTGCAAACCTTGAAGAAAAGCCAAACAACACCCAACCACATATTTTTAAACTTTGGCAGAAAAACCAAACATGTTTCAGGTTGACCATAATTTTGAGGTAATCACAAGTTGATTGCACTCCCTGTTACAGTTAAATTGACTGTAATTGGTGAACTTTCTTTTAAGTTGTCTAATGTTTACTCAGAAATTATTCTGGTTTTTCTCATTCACATTTTTAAACAATGCTCTTGCAGAACTTACAGTAGAGTAAAAGAATAAAATGCTGATTAGCAAGTAAATTCACTCATATATTCCAAAATTTCTTGTTGTGTTTTACTGTGTACTAACAGGGAGTCTTCACAATTTCACATTTATTTCCTTGTTTTATTTATGAAAATAAAACTCTTTATACTTTGAGTATGGCAGGAAATTAATAAARTATTTGTATAAGCATTTATATATGAAAAGCAAGGCAGAAGATTTATATTTTAATGATAGTTTTGTAAGCATGTCACRCAGTTTGGATTCTAAAAGCTAATAGCTTTTTCCTCTGTTACAATCCATGACTTCCRTAGATGTTACTTGATAGTCAAATTGTGTTTGAAACATAGATAAGAGAAATACTTGCTGAAAAATTGTTTTTAATTTGTAACACAGTTATCTGTACTTACTGTAACTATCTGCACCTTATTATATTATGGAATACAGAATTGCTAGAAACAGTCTCAGATGTGTACAAAAGTTCGCAAGCACCAGGGTTATCACATGTTGGGACTGCAACAATAAAAATACATTTATCAGCTAAGRCAACCTGCTGTGACAGCCTGAAATACTGGAAAATATTTTACTATGTAACAGATTAGAAAAGGTTTTAAATAGAATTTGGTTTAGTGAGGGATTGTTTATCATTATGATTCTAAATATATTTTCATTCTTTTATTTTTTACATACAGACTGGGAAAAATTGCCCAGTACAATTGCAGAACCTCTTCTTTCCGTACACTGGAGAAACTAAGGTTATGACATTAGATACTGTTCAATGTTTTCTAGTTGAAGCTGTGTGTTGTTAGATTCATTGTGTTSAGACGTTGGAATATCAGTCCTGAAAAGTATTTGTAGTATTGTTATTGCTACTCTTACGATTATTATCATTATTTTTATTATTGTTTGGTTTCTTTATCCATTTGCTTTTAAATAGGAATTTGGTACTGTTGTGCTGCTGTCTTGCTAAATCTGATTCAACTAATCCATTACTTCGTTATACAGTGCTGGTATAATCATTCTTCATGCAKTTTTCTAATGAAGTCATATTTTGCCTGGAAAGAAAAAACGTAATGTTCAAGAGAAATGCAACCAAAGGAGGATGTAATTTTACTCTCCATAATTTTTTCTTGTGAAACAAGTCAGATGAGACATTTTGAAACAGTATCACACTCAGTATCTGATTATTAACAGTCATCTTAAAAACAGATGATGGTCTCAAGGATCAATGAGTAAAACTAATTTGGCAAAGGTTAAAGTAGATCACTAAAACACACTTCCCTTATTTGATAGCCAGGACTTGTGTTCTGCTGGGCAATGAACGCTTTCTTACAGACGAAAATAGTTACATGTATTTAGGAATTATATAAACTCCTTCCTTAAATTCTGAAATTAATTTAAACTCTCTGTACTGACAGTTGTTACTTGGGTTTGTTTTACCCTAATTAAGAATTTTATCTACAAATTTTGTTTCATGAAGGAATAAAGGATCATTTCAGCCTTCCAGACAATGCAGTGTGAAGTTTAGCACATTTTTCTGATACTCCTGTCTTTCCACACAGGTATACAAAATACTGGTGAAAAGAAGTCCAGAGGAAAGCTGGGTGGTTTTCAGACGGTACACAGATTTCTCCAGGCTTAATGACAAGGTGGGAATTATACACTGGTAAATTCTYAGCTGTCTTGCCTCACTTTGCTCATGTCCCCTTTTCTTGTTGTCTTATATTTTTGTCGCTTCTATTTTTTCTAGTTTTAATGCACATAAAGCACATACTATGTTAATAACTGGAAAAATATTATTCCTCATTTTTTCAAAAATACATAGAACAACTACAGCTGATATAAAGAAGATGTAACAACTTCATCTGAAGCTGTTAGTGTGCTTCAAACTTTATATTTATTCCTAGTTTATGCGGTAAAGGAAATTAACTCTTGAATATTTGTCTCTCATGTGGAAGTAGAACTAGGGGCTTGTGTTGTCTTTCAGGAATGATCCAGTAATTGTTTAGTCCTTTTCAATGTAATCAACTCTGCTTTAGTTCACGATAAAACTGAAGTTGCATGAATGTAAATAAGTTCTTTTTTTGTTAGTTAGCCTTCAGTTGTTATCAGTGTCTTCAAAGTTAGTAGTCAAGTGCTTTATCAGATCTTTAAAGATGAAGGAAGAAACACTAGATAAATAGGAATTCTGGGTCAATAACAATATTTTTAGAACACTTGAAAAAATACATGTCTGAAAAGCACAAGTTTTTATGATGAGTAAATAATGCTTGGCTATCCAAAGCAGGGAAACAATTGCACTTTTCTTTGTCCACTGTTCACTCCTAARAATAAACTTTCATTGCCAGTTCAACATATTTTCTGCTAGTATGTTCTTTTGTGTTTCAGCATGGGCCTTATAACATGCCCTTTTTTACCCGTCATGGATTTTTTGTATAGCTTAATGTGCCTAATCAACTAAGAACTTAATTCAGCGGAAATTTTGAATATGGACTAGAACTTACAGATTTTTCTGGGATCTTGGTTTGACCTACTTGAATATCTGCTAGGCTACCTTTGAAATGCAAGTGAAATCTAAAACTAAGTTGATGGATGAGAATTAGAGATTTCTTTCTGAAGAAATTCCTGTCTTTAAATACATTCTGTCCTAAATTAGTGAATGTCTTGGTATTGGCAAAAGCCTAATTTCTTTTGAGATTATGATCTTGGTATTTCAGCTCAGATTTTGGAAGTCAAGTCATACAGCAGTTTGCGTTTTGATCAGCTATGTCAGGTATAGGTCAAGAATTGGCTTACCTCCAATGACTTTTAGTGTGATTATTAGTTTGAAAAATTAAAATGCCTAAATATCTATTAGAATAAATATTTAAATTTTACAAGTGACGGACTTAGTCTTTGTCATGAAATCTTTGACAAAAATATTTGGCATAAAACGTTATTTCTAGTTATTAACGTTTCTGTTTAAAAGAAAAATCTTAATTTTTTTAATTTGTGTCACTGTCTGAACCTTTTTCATCTTTCAGAATATATCTAAGCCATTTACTCTTTGGTCTGTAAGATATAATGCTTTCTATAAAACAGAAATGTCAGCTCTAGGAGCTTAAACATATCACCATTCAGGAAATAATTAGAGAATTACAGAATAGTAACATTAAAATAGTTTGAACACATAATGTAATGGTCAGTCTTAAGAACCAAGAGACTGTGACACTTGCAGTGTGTCACATGGTGATGTAGGAAGATGTGTAGGAAAGGTGCTGTGTCCAAGCAAGCAATCAGAGTCAGAAAAAGTTGTCTGACCCACGTTTTTTCCTGCTGTGTCTGAGGAGTGCTCAAGAAAGAATGCCCCAGGACTGTGCTGTTGAAAATTAGTCCACTGACAGCAGCTGGCTCTTACATGCTTCATCCACAAAAGGAGTAATCTGTGGGTAGGCGTACTCTCTCCTTAGAATTAAATTACATGATCTATGTGACCAGACAAGTAAAAGTACCATTAAGCAGAAATCTGAGTGGTGAAAAGCTTTCCCAGCAATGGTTATCTGCGGTCTTCTGTACAACTAACAGGAACTCATTTCATTATATTCTCTGGGTCCTGTTCTATTCAGATATGTTCTTACATATTTATTTGTGTATAGAGAGAGAGAGTTAATGATAACTTGGTTAGAGCTGAAGGAACTTTGGATGACCAAAAATAAATTTAGAGATATAAAGAAGAGTCTAATATCCAGATAAAATTCACTAAGGGGAAGACATATACTGAAATAATTAAATTCAGAAATAAAGAGCAAGGCKTTGACAACTAACCATTCTATAAATAAGATAGCAGACTTGGACATTAAATAACAAAGCAAAGGTTTTCTTTCCTRTTTTTATGTGCTAAATTAGAGGAAATACAAAGCACTGTATTGCATAAGGCAGCACAGCAAGTGACAAAACTGTGTCCACACTTAAGACYATAGTTTGTACTTATGGTTGACACTTACATTGTGCTTGAACTTAGCAGAAGTCAGAAATATCATAAATCTGAATAAAGGCAGGGCTTATGACAAAGTCAGTATTTTTCTTGAATTTTTTTATTCAATTTCAGCTAAAAGATATGTTTCCAGGCTTCCGGTTGGCCCTTCCGCCGAAGCGCTGGTTCAAGGATAATTACAATCCTGACTTCTTGGAAGATCGACAGTTGGGGCTGCAGGCATTCCTCCAGAACCTAGTAGCTCACAAAGATATTGCTAACTGGTATGTGAATTCAACTTTGCTTGTTCATTTGTGGCTTTTTTTCTGTCCATACTCTCCTCTTATAAAACTTCTAGATTCCAGCAATGTAYCTTTGGGCAGTATGGTGAGGGATTTCAGTAACATTCATGTTGTGCATTTGGTCATTATGTGAATTATTCRGTGTCCTTTTAAATAAGTTCCATCTTAACATAAATGAAAAAGAGGAATTGCAGTATTTTGAATTGTTTATGGGTGACTAAAAGCTGTAATATTTACAGTGTTTGAATAACCCCATGTTTATTCCTAAAACATTACTTCCCTGTGCTTACTGCAGAATTGATACATTATTAATTTATACTAGGATTGAATYTTAGGCTTTCATAATGGAGAGTACCTACACTATCATGCTGTTAGTTCTCAAAAGGTATATTAAACTATAGGTTTTTCATTGATGTGACGTGATTGAAGTGCCTTTTCAGATTGCTGTACAATGTAAACCACAAATCAGAAATGTCCTAATAGTTTAAAAACATAATGTCTCTAAGCAGCAATGTGCAAAAATCTCTTTGAACAGGTTCTTTCGTACCAAGTGGGAGGTTGTTCCAAAGCAGGAAAATTAATAGAAGATAATTCTGACAAATGAAATGTAAAATAATTTTATTATAGACCAGAAGAGAATTTAAGTAAGGAACTTGCTGGAGGCAAAGCAGTTAGTTTTAAAAACCTTTTCCAGCACCAGAAATAAAAAAAWTAATGTTGCTGTACTAAAATACTTTGAGGAATGAGTCTGAGGACCTGTCATCATCTGAAATTTCATTCAAAACGAAGAATGAGAAATTTTCTAAAGCAACCCTCATTTCCCTCAAGACTTTTAAAGGAACTAAATCATAACATTGTCAAGCTCTKGTGTGAGACCATATAATACTCATACCTACTTTACTTTTTTGTAGAAGGTCTGTTACTACATTTGGCATATTTTTGTAAGGGCATTTGACTGCTGAATCTGGAAAATAGGGATTTGTTTGTCAGTCTGACTTTCGTACTGCTTGTAGTGAAAAAAACCCCAAAGTGATAAGCAGGTAAATAAAAATGATACTTGAAAAAGGAATCATTTCTCCTGTAGAGGGAAATCTAATAAACAAGTAGTTAYGACAGAGCTTATAAAGAATGGTTGAAAGACAAAGGGAAAAGGATTRATGGAAATTTAGGGGTATTACCTATGGAATGTTAGATCCCAGTTACGGACATCAGTGTTTAGAACATCTTGAAATCGTCTGGAAATGGAATGAGCAATGAGGTCATGAGCTATTGTAGAAGGATCCTGAGGCACTGAGTGTCTAACATTAACTTTGATGTCTTGAAGTACAAAATGACAGTAAGTACAGCCATACAGATTTCTAAATTCAATTGTTTTTTGAAGCCTGGAAAATAACTATTGGTATTGATAGCACTAGTTTTCTGAATCAGTGCAGTACTCAGCAGTAGTAAAAAGCTTCATTCAAGTAGTTAGAAGAACTTAAAATAGGGGAAAAAAAACTATTGCTCTGGGAATATGAATTGTACTTGGATGTAGTTCAGTGTTAGAGCACAACATTGAGTTTCAAGGAGGTGTCTGCTAGAGGTGCAGAGAAAGCAAGCAAGAACAGATGACAGAAACACTTCCCTGCAAGAAGAGTTCTCTGTAGTCTGTTGTCTTGGGTAAGGGCTGGCTAAGTAGGGAGTATGGCATCATCAAAGGGGATAGGGAAGGTGAGTAAAGAATGTTAGTATTTTGATGATTCATAGTCATCCTGGAGTATGTCATGCTGAGTGGCAAAGCTTTGTTGTGAGATGTCAGAGACAAAGCTTAAATGCTTTCAAAAAGAAATAGGGCTCAACTGTGAGTTTCGGTGTCAGTGGCTATTAAGTATGATTATATGGGTGAGGTATACAGCTGAGAAATTTTAAAACTGCCTGATAATTAAATTACACAATAATAGGTGTGCCACAAAGAAAAGGAATCAAAATCTCTAATATTCCCTAAATGTAACTTTTGTTTTGCTGCTGGAGACACACTAGTGAATGGAATGGACTTGCTCAAATAGATGGGAAGTCTTGATGCTWTGTATTGTTGCAGATAGTTCAGCATTTCATCTGGCTTGTTTGTATCTTAGTGATGGGCCATATAGGACAAAATAGGCAAAAAACCCTGCACCATAACTTTCAGACTGCATTGGTCATCAGATACAAAAAGTAATCAAAATGTTTGTGGAATCTATATTTTGKCTGATGAAGAGGTGATTAATGGAAATGCAGTTTTGAGAACTCTGATCTTGTCCATGTAGGGCTCTGCATGAAGATGAAATTTTTTAATAAACTTTATAACCTATTGGTACTGTTGTAATATTTGGATCTATGGAAGATCTGCATTCCTCAGGAAGTGATTAAAAAGACCAAGATTTGATCCATCTAATATTTTTACCCACTTACCAGAGAATAAATTTACTATTAATGGAAGTTAATACTTAYACCTCACATGAGCAGTGGTGAGCATTTGACCCTTCTTTCTACTTTAAAGCTCACCCTTTACTTTCCCAGTTTTGCAAGTCAAACTGCTTGGGTCAGACCAAAACCAAACAAGCCTATTCTCCTTGGAGAAGTCTGCTTTGTGTGCTGTATTGGCAGTGGGAAGTTTGCCCTACAGGGATAGGAGACCTCATTTGATACACCTATTTTTTAATAAAACTAGATTTACAAAGTGGAGGATGGTGTGCAGGTGGCTAAATTTAATGTTTGTGTTTTATGGGCTTCTCATGCTTTGCATTGTATTKAAGGTGTAGTGAAAGATCAAATTGAAATCTACCCACAAAGTTAAATATGTTCAAGAAAATTTTWTGTAATTTGTGAAGGGGGAAAAAGAAGTTTAACCTGCTAAACAGAAGCATCATCTGGCTTTATATAGATGACAGAGCTGTCCTGTCTCCACCCTGTATAAGAAGCTTGTAAGGGAGGAACTCGGTCAGCTTGGAGTCAGGGATCCCATGTGCTGCACTGCCCCTTGCTGCCCTCCCTAATGCTGGCGCTGCTCCTCCCTGCGGAGGGATGTCAGTCTGCACACGTGTACAGCAAGCTCTGTCACAGGAGAGAAAAGATCTTTAAGGCAGAATCTTCTGTTTGTTAAATGAAAGGCAGAGTTATAACACATGGAGCAGGGAGCAGGGTCAGAGCAGACTGAGCAAAGCTACGCTGCAAATAAATGTTCATGCCATCAGGTGCATATTTTCGATAAAGAAGCAACAAAGTAAATGTTCAGTATATTTTAGATAAATGTTCTTCAGAGCCTTTTTAAAACTTAAAGTGGTAGTATAATCAATGATTAGTGTTTGAAGGAATTTCTCCTCATTTTGCTTGCCAAACCTGAAGCTGGTTGGTTAGAGTGGTAGCTGGGTGAAAGTTTCCTGTCTTGCGTTTGTACTTTGTGAATACTTCAGATGCAGAGGATCAGTGGAAGGCAGAAGATACTGCATTTTGCCCTCAACTATCCATGGGACCAAGTGGCAGGAAGAGATGGGAAATTAAGTTTGGGTTCACATTTTTTATTTTTGTGCATTCATGATTTAAACATTTGTAATAGTGCATGCAAGCACAGCATTGCTCCCAAGTTACTACTGGSTAATTAATTGTGAATGCAGTGTTCTGATTGGGGGTTGTTTGAAAGGGAATGAATACAACCAAGCAGGAGAGTTTTAAAAAGGTAGCCAAAGGGACATGTTTGAAGATGTTTTGGAGTTCTGTGAAAAGTAATCTAAATTTGGAAGGTAGAGCCAGATGCTTGAAATACTCTGTAGTAAACCACAGGATTACACCTACTTCCTTCTTCTGGCCTGTGCAAAACAACCTACAGAGGGGGATGGCAACTTACACAATTCTCAGTGGAATGTCTTAGTTTGAAATACATGTTTAGAGAGGGCTATGTAGTGTATACATGGCACATTAACTTTGTCTTCTATTATTTTATAACTTAACTACTTATATAAGAATATATCCTGTATATATAAAAATTATACACTGTGCATATGTTWATGGATTATGATTTTAGCAAAGTGGAGGGAGGTGAACATGTCTCAGTACTCATGCTTAAATCCCCTGATACTACCTGAAGGGATCTGCATATGGATTTTAACAACATACTTTTTCATCCATCTTATAGTAGTTAGTTTTCCCCAGCAGAATTTTTCAAACTTCTTCAATATCAAGTAATCAACCTGCCAGTTGTCATGTAGTGGCAAATTCTATGAAAATTTTAAAAAATCATGGAAAATTGTGTTCTGATATCAGTTACATTTAAAATACTGTCCTTGGTAAACACATATAACTGAGACYTAATAGTTTGTTAACATTGTTGTGAATACTTGGGAGTAAATTTAAGGATATAAGTCTGTGTCACTTAAAGAAATGCCTCCATTTTGTGATCATTTTTAAGTGTTGCCTGTTTGCTACTTTGAGTAATTCGCTCTCTTTTATTTGGTCAAGCCTTGCAGTCAGAGAATTTCTTTGTCTGGATGATCCTCCGGGTCCTTTTGACAGTCTGGAAGAGAGCAGGGTAAGTGCTAAATAATAGGATAGAAACAAAATGCAAAGTTGTTGTTAGAATACTGTAAGATCTGTGTGATGATATGGAACAAAACACTTTGTATTCTTCCAGAAATCACAAAAGAATGTGTTTCTAGAATGGGCATAGTCTGATGATCAGTGTCCACTGATTGTCTTGGACTGCTGTACTTCATCCCTATCCCAAAATATATCCTTCCTTTTTGCCTTTTATGACCCATGGACAAAGTTTGTTTTTTAAAGTAACTACTTGTGTAAGAGAACTGAGATTCTATAAGTTTACATTCAGTACATTTTTACAATGCTTATGCTTTAGACTTCAGGTCTTGCAGTGAGATGTTTCTTGCTATRARATCATAAAACCATAGAATGGTTTGGGTTKGAAGGAGCCTTAAAGATCWTCTACTTCCGACACCCCTGTCACAATTGTAATTAAAGGATTAATTCTTTCCACCAGAAGAATTAATCTTGCAGAAAACCAGGTGGTGTCAAGTAGTGTTGTAAACCAGCAGCCCTTCAACATGCATGTGAGCACATTGAACAGATAATAAAATAGGCTGTGTGCTGCAGCCTATTTGATTAGAAGTTTCATTGGCATGCAGAAGTGATCAGAAGTTTCACTGTGTCTAGAGCAGATGCTCTTAGTTTTCTTGCTTTGTAGAATAGCTGTGTTTCAGAGCTGTGCATACATTGTTAGTCTTGCAGAAATTGTGAATGTTAAATTATGCTCCTTCAGTTAAATTTATACTTACCAGTTTTGCATGTATGTGGGAGTGTCTTGGCTCTTCTTACATTACTATGTACATGTGAAAGATTTGGTATGTTTTTTGTATAATCTGTATTTTGGCTTTTTTTTGCTGTCACAAACTCACATTTGATTTCTGTACAGTCTCTTTTCATCATTGCTATTCAAGCTGATGATTTTTTTTTTTAATTACCATAATTATTTTTTCAGATAATTAGAAATATTATGTGCCTTCTTTATTGAAATTTCAATCATGCATACTGTGGTGAGATCTCTGTTATTCTTCCACTGGAATTTAATCAAACCATTAAAATAGCTGTGCTGTTGTTGTTTTAGCTATTACCCATTTCTGTGAAGCTGTTGAGGCAGCTGYCATAAAATTCTGGTCTCTAAGAGATACCCAACCCTATTACTAAGTGATTGAGGTTGGAAGGAACTTCATGACATCATCTTGTCCAACCCTCCTGGCTCAAGTAAGGTCAGCTACTGCCGGTTTTGCCCAGGACCATCTCCAGCCAGGTTTTTAGTGTTCTATAGAGGAGACTTCACAGGCTCTCTGTCCAGCCTGCTCCAGTGGTGGTTCACCATCACAGTGAAATGGTGTAGCCTGTCAGGTCCCATGGACTTTAGTATGTCCCAGTTTGTTTAAGTGCTCCCTGATCTGTCTTCCTCCACTGCAGGTAAATTTGTCTTGCCCTTCTTTTTGGTTGCAAGGAAGGAATTGTTTGAGGCTGGTCCTTCCAGTCAAGACAAGTCCATGGTTTCCCTTCTTCCTTTTGTTAATTGTGTACCTGTAGAATCCTTTCTTGTTTCTTTTCACATGCCTTGCCAGATTAACTCCAGGTTGTTCTTCACTTTCATAATCCTGTCCCTGTGAGATTAAGAAAGCAACCTTGCATTTCATCCTGGGTCACCTCTCCTTGCTTCCACCCCTGGTTCAATTGCTTTTTGTGTCTGAGCTGCATTAGGAGATCCTTGTTTATCCACACAGACCTCCTGCAACCTTTGCTTGAATTTCTGCTTGTTGAGCTGTACTTMCTGACCCTGCACGTGGTGATTCTTAAATATCGACTAGCTCTCCTGGACTGCTCTTTCCTTCCAGGTGGTTTCCCATGGATTCTTTCTTCCAAGCAGATTTCTGAAAAAATTAAAGTCCTTGACTGAAGAACAAGATAGGAAATGGGATGTAATGAGCTTTCTCAGCTTTGGTTCACTTTTCTGCTATTACAGCATTCTTCAGAATGCTGTAATCTCAGTTGTGAACAGTGACTATGTTTCCTTGGGCAGCCCATACCCAGATTGCAGCTACAGATGAATTTTTCCAAAAGGCTTTATTCAGTTCTCATACAGAACAGTTTTCAACACCTGTGCAATATTTGTACCTATTTCAGGTACAGGAAAACTTAAACGTGCATACATCTAAAGGTAGCGATAATAAACTTAATTATATTCTTAAGGAATAAATGGCAAATTTTCCATGAGGGTGCCAGCGACCTTGAATGTTTTTACAAAGCACACTAAAACTTATTTGATTGGCTTGGGTAAAATTGGATGGCTGCTTAACTGGAGTAATAGCTAAAGCCATCACTGCAACTGCTGTGTGCAGAATGAATTGCATGGCACGTGCTCTTGGCTCTAGTAGACATGAATGAAGTCTATACATGAATGTAGTAGACATGAATGAAGGCTTAACTCATGACTGGTCTTCAAGTGCTTGTCAGCAAAGATAAATTTGCCATCTGAGTCAATAAAATAAATTACAATTCCATGAAAAAGAATAGGGTTATTGAATTGAAAACTCCTCATTTGTTTGTATTGTGTAATTACAGGAAAACTTACCATCTTAAACATCATGAGTCTGCTTCGGTTAAAGCAAAGGGTAGTATATTCTTGATGTTTGTTGAATTTCAGGAAAACAGCCTTTCAGCCTGTTTTGAATTTCAGGAAAACAGTGTCTTAACAGCATTGTTCTTAACCAAGCTTGTATAAAATGTTTATATTCATCAGACTCTGAGTTAGTGGTTGGTTGCAGGTAATATTAAGCCAAGAAAGCCTCCCACATGGGGTGCTTATTTATAGAGATCATGTAAATTATTAAATCAGAATTGCACATTAGTGTTGGAAGACTTGTGCTTTCCAGTAATAGATGAGCAGGCTCTGTGCCAACGCTTCTGCCACTTCCTGCATTCAGTGAATGTTGCATTAGACATGGGCTCTTCGCTTTAGGTTTTGGGATTGCTCACTGTCAGATCCATCAGGCTGTGTGATACTTACATGTCATGCTCAGCAGAGGAGCACAGCATATTTGTCATGGCTGACTAGTTAATGGTCACAGCATCCCATTAAACTTTTTCAGAATATTTTTGTACTGGTCTTCTGATTGTCATGATTTTATATTTGTAGCAGGTATTTGGTACAGAACTGTACAGCTTTGTATCTTGGGTAAGGAAAGAACATGTACTTAATCCAGACATTCCTCTCATTCTGGGAATAATTAGATACTTTGAAATTGAYTTCCAAGTCATGTGGAAACAAAACTTTATGAGGAGAAAAGGGAGCGAGGAATTCAGTTTATGTTCCAGTTAGGCAAAAAGGTCCAAAATCAGGGACTACTTTAGAAAAGTATTTTTGTTGTGAGACAAATGATGTGATTAAAGTACCTGCATTTCAGTTTAGCATAATAAATTCTAAGTAAAGCAACATTRTTTTATTAAGATCAGGACTTTACTTAAATTTTCATAGCTTTTTATAGTAATTAATCTGAAGAAAAGCAGCTACAACACTGTTACAGGTTGGTGTTTCCAAGAGAAAAGCCAATAAAGGCAGTCCACTGAAGTTGAATTGAAAACAGTTTTATTTGTCTTTTAGGCTTTCTGTGAAACTCTGGAGGAAACAAATTACCGCCTACAAAAAGAGCTGCTTGAAAAACAAAGGGAGGTTGAATCATTGAAGAAATTATTAACTGAAAAGCAACTTCATATAGATGCTGTTGAAAGAAGAATTAGGTATGTAGAAATTGTATGGGTTTTASGAGATTATCTCCATCAAAGCATTTYCTCTGTCTAGTCACAAGCACCACCTTTAGCTGTATCTCAGAAACCCTTTTTCCTACATAACCACATACAAAGCAATATTTTCAGTAAGCTCTTTCTCRTATCTGGCTAAAAGCTATTTAGTACAAATGACTGAGAAATTTGTCCTATCTTCTCCCTCTAAAGTAACTGTGATTGTTTCCTAATCCTTTAAATCCTGTAAAGATAGAGCSAGATTCTGTTCTTCTTTTGAACTGTTGAAAATGTGAAATGCCCTGCTAGAGATGAGTGGGAAAAATAGCTTTGAGTTACARAATTCTGTCTGTACTCAAAGCTTTGACAGAGCATAATGATCAAGCAATTATGTGTCTGTAATAATGTCTTTAACTTTGTTCTGAATTGCTTGGAATGAGATGCTGCAGGTACCATTTAAATAGCATGGGAGATTGTCCATTYAAACCCAAGGGAAAAAATTGTGCCTGTTTGCTAAATTTTTTAGCAGGAGCTGAGGAGTTGGTGTTGTGCTATCCAGTATCCCATTAGAGCTGCTGAGTCAGTATTGCAGTATTTCCTTAGCAAAAGAGTAAATTCTGATGGTCCCATTAGAACTTCRTAGAATCACAGAATTATTTGGGTTGGAAGGAAACGTAAGGATCATCCAGTTCCCATATCCCAGTTAACTCAAGTCTCCATCCAGTGTGGCCTTGAACACTTCCAGCMATGGGACATCCACAACTTCTSTGGGCAACCTGTGCCAGTGCCTCCCACCCTCACAGGAAAGAATTTCTTCCTAATACAAGATCAGATGAAGAAACATCCCCTCTGTATGTGTGTGTGTCTGTATGTATGACATAGGGCAGGGAAGAAATTAAWTTTTTTTAATATTAATTTTATTTTAATACTGCATGAGTAGCTGAGTCCAGCATATCCAGGTTGACTAACAAATCACACCTTACAAAGTTCAAGTGAGCTATCTTTGGAAAAGGATTTCAATAGCATTATTGTGSTTGACTGAAAATTCTGATCAGAATACCATATTCAGTTTGTTGCTTAATCCTGAAGGCAAGTAATTACATTTGAAAGGTGCTTCCTCTGTTTGATAAGAAAGTTATGACATGCTACTGGCTTGAATAATGAAATAGTCACTAAAAGTTAAGTAACATGCATTTGGCTGAAACATAGGAAATTCAACTAAATTCAACTAAAAATCAAAAGGTGTGAGTACCAAAAAAGGATTTTGTTTTTTAGGGTTTTCCCTGAAGACAAATAATGTTTTTTAAAAACACAAACACACTGCTAGTTTCCCAGGCATATAAAATTATTGAAAGTCAGCCAAATAGTGTCTGAARTCTTGATGGAAAAGAACTTCTGTGATTTAATTGTAAAAATTATCTAGTAAACTTGTGATCTTGTTTAGGAACTTCAGGTTGTCTGATGGGAAATGAGCCCAAAAGAAATGTCTGTCTTTGTCTTCGTTGAAGTAGAATTTTTATCAGGTGGTCCAACAAGAATTAAGCATCCTATGCCTACACACTCTAAAGGCCACGTGCCTATAGTACAGGACAGTTGGATAAATTGTGAGACTTGCAAGCCTTTATATGTTTCTGGATTTGGCTCAAACACAGGCCAGTAGAGATGTTACAGAATACTGCCAAGGCTTTACCTAAAACACTAGAAACAGTAGTTAGAGCAGTTTTAAAAGGGAAAAAAATATAGTAGTATCACTTTAAACACCAAATGGATCACATGCTTTGTTTCCAATTAAAGTCACAGCTTTCAATGCCAAATTGATGTATGTTTTCCACATAGAGAAATGGTTTCAAAAGAAAGGATTTCTTTGGTCARTCTATATGACCATACTCATATTTGTAGCCAAACTAGCTGGACCATTATCTTGTGTTCCCATTGAGAAAAGAATTACCAAAAATGGGAAAATGTATGGCTCTGAACATGTGTGGTTTTGTAAAGTTACAGTGAGAAACTTGAGAAACTRTTGCAGAAATCTTTTTATCATCCTGCCTCTCTTCCTTCTGACTGTGYTTTGGTTGTAATCCTTCTGCCATTTAGGCAACATGTGTGTGTGGCTTAGTCTAATTGTAATTTTTTTACCTAAAGTCATATACACTCCTGTGGGACTTGAATTTAGTAAAGCTACTAAATCGTCATGCAACGAGGGAATGATAAAATAGCCGGGGCTGGAAGGGACCTCMAAGATTGTCTAAATCAAAATCCCCYGCCATGAATAAGGACACCTTCCACTAGACYAGGTTGCTCAGAGCTCCATCCAACCTGGCCTTGAGCACTTCCAGGGATGGGGCATCCACAACTCCTCTGGTGCCTCAGTGCCTCATCACCCTCACAATAAAGACTTGTTTTCCTAATATCTAATCTAAAAACCTGCCCTCTTTCCATTTGAAGCCATCCCCCCTGTCACTACATGCTCTTGTAAAAAGACTCTCTGCATCTTTATTTTAGGCTCCCTTCAGGTACTGGAAGGTTGCAATTAGGTCACCCCAAAACCTTCTCTTTTCTAGGCTGAGCAATCCCAATTCTCTGAGCCTTTCCTCATAGGAGARGTGCTCCATCCCTYGAATCATCTTGGTGGCCCAGAGATTTAGAGGACTGAATTTAGTTTAGGAACAAGCATCTGGAGCAAAGGAACTGTTTAAAGAGCTATCCAGTGCAAGCTCTGCCATCTCTTTGCTAATAAAAGAAATGGGGCATGCAGGAGTAAGATTGAATGGTTGCTTTCAATCACTTTGCAGAAACTGCAAAGGTTGAAATGAAACAAACAGTTCTTCAGTGACAAATGTTTGCTGAATGGATTGGTGGCACTCTGTTCTTATCTGTTGTAGGGATTTATCATTAGGAAAAATGACTCGTCAAATGTCAGGAGAAGAAAGTGAGTGCAGTGGTGAGGTGGAGTCTTCTGCAGTAGAAGCAGACCAGGGCACCCTGGGTGAGGACAGCTGGTAAATACTATTATTTTACTTATATTTTAGTTATTCTTAAAGTATGTTTTTTGGAATGTTTGGTCTTGGATAAATTCTGCACAGTTTAGAAATTCAGCATTTTAACTGCCCCTCTCTGCTGCATAAAGGCCCTCAGGATAGATAATTGTAGATTTGAAAGAAGTGCTAAGTTGAAAAAGCATTTTAAATGTTTTGTGGATTGTCTGCAAAAAATGGCTATACAAAATCATACCAGTTTCCATTTATTGATCTGTCGTTGCAGCTCAGACAAAGAGAACCGTGAGCCATGCTGGAGTGGCTCTTTGGCTGGAAATTCTGTCCCAGAAATTGAGGTTGCTGAAGTTGCCTACACYGCGGATGAAGAATAGCTGAGCAGCAGATGCTGTTAGCTGGGAATGGTTCATGTTTAGGATGTATCTGTGGGCAGGAGCATAGAGTGGCTGTGAAGAATTCACAGCTGAGCAAGAATGCACATATTGAATGTTTACATAAATCCTTACAAATTATTAATGTAAGAAATATACCCAGTGCTGCTTTGATTTCAGTTTTTATCTAGCCTTTATATATTTAATATATTGAAGTTTAATAAGGGCTAAAATCAGCTAAAGTTTAGATAGTGTACATACACAATTTGGCTGACTTTCCTAGCAGAATGACGGAAGTTTCACATTAAATCACAGAACACATCTAACTTGTATGTCATATATTGCCACTGTTGTGACACATTTGATGTGTTCATMTGTTTGTTATTTGTGTGTTCATATTCTTATAGCCATAAAATAATGCTTGCTGAAGTAAAAATGGACTTTTCTGTGTTTACGAATGGAGAATGTGTTGGTTTAAAATTCTGAAGTCGAAGAAAGTTTCTCTGGAAATTTTAATGCAATGCAATAGGAAAACTTCCAGTACCAAGAGAAAAGTACTTACAAAATGGGATCATAGTTGGACATTGTAAATGGTCATTTTTGCTGAAGGAACTAAATCTGAGACCCCCAAAACACTGTGTATTTTCATCCCAAGATAGCATGCTGTAATACTTTTTGTTCAGTAATGCTGCTTTGAAATCTGGGATACCTTTGTTATATAMCCATGTAACAACACAATCTGTAAGTCTGCCTTTTATTCAGAACACTACCTCTTTCCACCTTGCTAATGCATTCATGTTTGTTTCAAAATATTCCAGATTATATGGAGGTTATTGAAAGACTTGTAAAGAAGCCATATTTTTTTCCTGCACAGTTCATGACTAGATTGAATCTAGTTGCAGTGTGTTTTTGTTTCAATATATTGTACACATGGGGAGTTTGGTACCTATGTTGTATAGCCTATTTTTCAAAATGTATAAAGACAGGAGATGCACTTTATARTTAAGACTCCATTGTGCCAAGTTCAGTTGGCTAATTGGTTGAGAATTGGGAGTTGCAGGGAGAGGATTATGTAGTGCCTTTTTGTATTTTACTTGTTCATTACTGCAGAATTTTGTTACAGTGCTCTGGGTCARTTGTGTGGAATCTTTGATACAGCATGTTTCTGTTCTTATTTACTGAAAGTGCCTTGTTTTATTATGCTTTTCCAACAGGAAGAATGTTGGTTTGTTTTAATTTTTTTTTTTTGCCCTATACCACCCACCTCGTTGTTTAATGTTGTCAATATGCAGTGTCTTTGTGCTGGAGTTTTCAAAGGGAGCTTTGTACTTCAGGCTGTGCATACAATGACCTTTATGCAGAACTATATAAACCTTCCTGGTGAAATAAAACTATAGACAAAACACYTGTCTTCTTTTTTGCATTGTATAAAAAAAAAGCAAACATTTAATGCCTTGTCTAGTAGAAGGATAAAATACTAGAATGAGACCTTTCTTACCTCAGTGATTTTCTGCACTTGCTCAGCTTTTGGTCTGAGTCCTGTTTGTACCAAAAATTGTCTGCATGAAAATGAATGGGACTGCCGTGACACCAGAAACCTTACTTGTACTTTTGTTGAAGGTGAAAGTAAAAAAGGAACTGATTTTTTTTCTTTATATCTACACAAGTCCTCATAGGTGTTAAGCAAACTCAATAAAGTTTTGGCACATTATTGAAAATGCATAAAATCTTCTGTCAGATGTCGCATGTGTTTGAAAAGATCAAACTTTGTCCAACTTAAATATTTAAGTTAATATTTTAATATTTAAATTAAATATTTAAGTTAATATTTATCAAACTTAAAATATTACTAGGTTTACAACTATAAACATTTAAAAAATACTGAAAAGGTGCTTGGGTCATACGTGCCAGAAATTTCTAAAGTACAGCAGGTAAATCTGCAAATCTAGACACTAAAGAAAGCATTCAGTTAATTTACTGTTTAGTCATGAGAGGGCAAAGRAATGAAAACATCAAGATTGAAAAGATGTTCTGCTAACCCAAAATATTTAGTATCACATGAATGGACATTTTTGTTTAGGGGAACCTTGTTTTAACTGAAGTGAGCTGGAAAAAGTGAATTTGTTCAGTGGCAGGGCGGCATCACTTCAGCTGTGTTACTGTTAATGACTGGTTGTTCCTCCTGAAAGACATGCAGAATTTGGGGTGGACAACTCATCATGACCTTGAACATCTTGATCAAGGTGTATTCCAAGTCAATCCCATACTGATTTTTTTTTTTCTGGTGTACTTGCATCCATTCTGGCACTATTTTCCATGCATTTCCTTCTTTCACTCATTGATGCAATTTTAGTACAGAAGCCAAGTTTCCGTTATTTCATTTGTAAGAATTTGACAGTGGAGTTCTGTGCTCTGCCCAGAGTGCAGAATATTCAAAGTGGAATCGTAGCAGAGTGCACTAGTTACAAAAATTGCAACCAGTAACACATTGTTCTTTCCTGTTGTAGGTGATTGTCTTTATAGTTCAGCCACTGATTTACAACAGGGTGTTTTCCTCTTAGGTCTGGATTTTAATACATAGTGTATAGTTTAATCTTGCTGGTGTTTTTTCTTTAATACTCCATCTTTTAATCCTGCAGGATTCTTTATCCTCCAAAGCACTTGCAGTCTGCCCACACCACTTCTCTGCTTTTTATTTGTGTATTCTAAATCAATTAAAATGCTGACTAGAACTGAATCAAGAATGGGTCCTCATAAAACTCCCACTCCATACTTTTCCTACTGTGACAACCATTAGTTGGGAGCACAGCACACAACACAACATTAGCTAYGAGTACAACAGTCCCATTGAACCAGCTCCAGGAGGGGAGCAGATTAATTCACCAGACTGCACCTGACAGTGGTAGGAGAGAGCAGCCTCCATGTGCAGTGGGTTTTCCAGAAGGTTGCTGTGCTCTCCTCTTTGTGTTAAGCATCTTTGTTCTCAGGGGGAGGGGTTGGAGTCTTAYAGCTGAAGAGAAATGGGACAGGGAAAGCTCCTGTTCTAGATGGTGTGTCTGCCCCAGATTGTTTTTACCCTCTGCATCTCATTAGAAGGAAGTAATTTGATTTTTTTTTTCTCTGCAGTTACTTTATTGAAGTGAAGGTACAAACAAACATCAGTTATTCTACTGGAAAAATTTTGAGTAGAACTTTATATAGAAAATTYAATGTCCTTTGTTTTTGCAGAGCTTTTTCCCATGCTATGGCAGGCTCTTAATACATGCCAGGGTGGGGGTGGCAGGGGAGGAATTCAAAGAAGTTAAATTCTGAAGTTGCTGCTGCTTCAATTAGTTTTTTTTAGAAATGTCAGAAAACACAGGTAGACCAAGGAAAGGAAGAATTCTATAGAGAACACTCTGTGGAATGTCAGGTCTTAAGGGTCTTTCTTCCTATCATTCTTTTCCATATTTCAGTTAAGTCTTTGTGCAAGAGATCAGAAAATTACGATTACTAGACAGGACCAACACTCCAAACTACATACATATTTTTCCTACAAAATACATGACTTGCTTTAAGGGATGCTTGGGTATCTTCACATCCATGTTTATTTGAATCTGTTAATAAATCTGAGAACTGATGATGCAGCCACCTCCAAAAAATGTTTAAGTTTTTACTCTGGCTGAGCAGGCAATGTACTGACTAATGGAATTGGTTGTTACACATTTTTATGATCTTCAACACATTGTTCATGCATAGGATCTTAACCTCCTAGAGCAAAGATAAGAGRGATGGAAAAGGTAGAAGGGAAAGAGGGGATTGCCTTGTCCATAGTTTACACTTGAGCATTTTTTCCCTTTGAAAGTAAACATTTATTCWCTCATTTGTTGACCAGAATTGCCTCTCCACTAAATGTTAGTTTCTGTGTTGTGAGTGGTTTAGGTTCTGTGTTATAAATCATAATCCATTCAGGAAACTCTTTCTAAGGTTCCTTCTCCCATTGGTGTTTCTTTGCCRCCCTCTCTGTGCTGACCTTTATCCAAGTCTTGTTTCAAAGAACATCCTTTTGTGTTCTGTCCTTCTCAGGCTGTGCATTGCGAGGAAAACACTGAGCCTAGGGCTTTTGTTCAGTCTTTTAGATCTGCCAAGATTTTAGTTATCTTTTGTTTCTGATGCAGATTTGGAAGTGTGGAAAAATAGGAAAAATGCAGCCCTTTATGCTGAACAATAAAAGATTAATATATCCTTATCTTGTAATAGATAAAAATGTCAAACATGTCATATCAGCGTAATAGTGACTGTTGGTCTGTTTACAGATTATTCTCCAGCTGGATAGCTTGGGTATCTAATGGAATACAAAATGTTTCTCTTCAAATTTTTCCTTGGGTTGATGAGKTCAGAACCATTCTGATGGTTGTTCTAGAGTCAGGAAAAGGCTGTCATGAGACATGTCTAAGCATAACCCCACATCACATACAAAGCATTTTTTTCTTCTGGTGAGCATATTTAAAAGCCCCAAACTGCATTTTTATCCAGCATAATCAAAACAAAGTGATACTAGGATTGAAGAATACTGCTTAACAAAGGTCAGGCAGAGTTACAGTGAGGTTGCCTAGGGCACAGGATGTGCAGAGGTAGGATGTTTCCAAGGCAAGCATTTTTCACTCTCAAGTAACAGGAAGGCTGAAGGAGCTCTGTAACTGGCTGAGTTCTCAAACATAATTCTGCTTAGCTGGGTAAATCAGAAGGCCTGAAGTATAGGCCATTCTAACCTAAGAGAATTAGAATTTTTTGAAGGAAGCCTTACTGCAACAGAACAGCACCTGACACTGAAATTAAAATTCAGGAAGAGCTAGTGATGGTCTAACTCAACTGACAAAGCTTCTCTTTGTCCTTTTATTACACCTTTAACCTCCACCCAACAATGAGAAAAGTAGTCTTCAATGCATTTCTCTTGTGTATAACCCAGGTTCTCACAGTCTTCCTGCCCGTTTGTGTGACTTGTGCCTTTTCTGTCTCATTTAAGGATATCAGAGCACCCATTCCAGGCTGGAATTTTGGTATCACTTGTAAAGATTGCAAACTGCAAAGCAGGGCAGCATGGCTCTGGAGAAAGGCATGGATGTGGGAGTGCCAAACTTGGAGTAATAATTTCAGCCCTCCAAAGTCACTGCTAGCCAGAGCTGAACCTTCAGCTTTGGGAGACAAGGGTGAGCATCATTTATCAGAGAAGAGATCACTCCTCACAGTGCAGAAATTTTCAGCGTAGAGGGGTCTTCCTTCCAGCAGGGGCTGGGGTTCATCTGATTAAGGCACTGGCCCAATAAATGGGATTCTGGGGATTAAATGGCATTCTCAGCCGTGGAAAAGTCTCATCTATTTTAAGGGAGGTTAGCAGGTTTTGGACCTTAACCCTTTGGTAAGCCTTCAAAAGCTGTGTTTTCCTGTGTTTTCCTGGTTTTCAACACAACCTTCATGGAGACCTTTCCCCTTTTTAGCCCTTTGAAGCTCTTCACGGAGACCTTAAAGGCTTGCTGTTCATACTTAGCACTTCTTTGGCTTGAGGGTCACCAAAGTGCTCTCCAAACAAAGTTTATCCCCACTTTGTATCTAAGTATTGTATTTCCCCTCTGTGCAAATAAGGAACCTGAGGAGGAAGGCAATTACATGATTCACCCTAATTGCACAGTAAGTCAGTTGGTGCAGTCCTAGCATTACTGCTGATCCTCTTGACTTGTCAGCAGTTTAAAATTAGATGATTTGCTGATCCAGTGAGACTCCTGTACAATACAGGAACATTGTTTTGAGAGATCTCAACTGTATTCAAGTAGAAACTGTATTTCGAGTAGATTTAAATATCCTTGTTTATAAATTATGCTTCTAGATTTGTAATATTAATTTCTTCTACCAGTTCAAACTGAACACACTAGGACACTTGCAGTAGTGTGGAGAAACAAGGCTCTGCTCTTGTGAATCCCAGGTAGATTAATACTTTTCATCTAGAAGAAAACACAGCTGCTATATCTGTTTTATGGAAGTGTTGAGGATCACTATAAAATCCTGTTTGGTTGGCTTTTTGGTAGTTAATKTGGGTTTGTCAAGCATTGCTCATCTGGCAAGTTCCTACTGAGAGAAGGTTGCATACTGACCTTTCAAGATCTCATTAATGCTTTACATGTCCAAAAAAATAGACAGACAGASAGATAGAGGTAGGTTAGGAAGCAGTTGCAGCACATAGTAGAACTACAGGATCTCTCCTCGCAAATTTCCTGTGGCTCTTTTCTAGGCATTTGTGGTAAGCAGGTTAKGGGGTGGATTGTTTGTGGTGTGACAAGATCCTTATTTCCCCCTCATTCTGCAGGATAAATACACCTGTTACAGGAAGAAGCAGAAGCAATAGGCAAGAGCTCTACCCTATTATGGCAGCTGCTCTGTATGTTTAGAAAAAGTATTGCTCTGAGAAGTTTAATTTTTGTGTGTGGATGTACAGTGTTAATCTAGAAATATTGCAGCCTAGCTTGTAGGATAATTGTAAACCTACCCAAAATACCAGGAGCTTCTTTTTAGAAATGAATTTGGCAAGGGCATAATAACTTGCATTGGAAAAAGCAGATGAGAAAGGGGTCTCATTCTATGTAATCTTTTGGAAAATAATTAGTAATATTCAGTGAGATGTTTCTGTGCCAATAGAGACATTGTTCCTGCTTAGGTGTGCAAAAGCAGCCCAGAAAAATTAGTTTCTTGTGGAGATAACTGTGGAGAACACCAGTCAGATCTGACTTAGCTGTTCCTACCTAAACAGGCTATAAAATATATGTTAAGAATGCAGCAAAATTAATGCGCAAAGTAATTATGAAAGAGCATTAAACAATCAAAATTTCAGCTCAACATTGCTGTGATTTAACATGAGAAACAGAACACCTGCAAATAATTACTTTTATCACTACTGGCATCCTCTGTGAGACAAGTTGCAGATCTGAATCTAGAAACCCACAGAAAGACCAACATCTTTCACTTTCCAAATGATGTGAGTTACACAAGACTCATGATTATCCAAAGGTCACAGCACAAGATCYCTCAACAAAGAGGCTTCTATGTTCTGCTCTGGTAAAGCAGCTGTCAGCTCAAATTTCAGTTTATTCAGACACAATATGTGCTCTAGACAGATTCTCAGACTACATAAATTAATGTCTCAACTACTTATCATTTTTCCCCATCATTTTTTTCTCCTATTGTCTCCTTTACAAAATAAAATCCTTTGTGTTCAACCACAAGTGTATGATTCAATACAGATAAGATTTGTTCTCAGGTTAGTGCTGTTACAAACCGTTTCCAGAACTACTTGGTTCACACAGGATTTTTTTTTCCTTAGCTCAGGAAACTGAATTGACTACAATATTTTGCTGACAGCTGCAAAGCATTGGAAGCTGGAGGTTTTAACCTGAAAAGTACAAGGTGGCATCTCCAACCCACATTCACCTATGAACTTCTGAAACTACATTACAACCATAAGGTGTTAGATCAGATGGAACTTCCTGTGCCAAATAAACCCTCTCYTTGGTAAAGTTACCTTTTAAGATCCAAATCCTCAACAAATCAAAGTGATTTATTTTACACACGAACATCTTCAGCAGCCTCAAAAGCAGCAGCTGCAATACCTCCCAACAGGCATGTCCCATGTGTTCCCACCTAACCCAAAGCAGCGCTGAYATTACCCCACAATGACAGTCACACTCTGAACCCTCACGGGGGCTGAGGCACAGATCAAGATTTCTTGACCAAGAAATCCCTTTTGCAGTTCAGTGTCCTCGGTGTGTTTGCAATGACATCCAGCTTGCAGCCTGTCCCTGCAAGGCACAAATCACTGGACCAGTATTAAACTTCTTGAAGATGGGTAGTTTAAACTGTTTTTAAGCTTTGAGATTGGTCTTAGCTCTTTGCCCCCTGGCATGAGTGTGTAGAGAGCGGGCTGGTGAATTGCTGCATGAAGATCTGCTTCAGAGCTCCAGCATCAGTCCAGAGCAGGGAACAAAGCTGGGTGCCAAGGTGGTCAGAGACAGGGGAAGGGAAAAAAACAGACAGAAGCCAGAAAAGCAGCAGAGAAGGTGGGTTAGTATTTAAAACAGAGCATTTTAGCTTTGAAAGAGTGGGGATTTGTGGGAGGAGTGGGAAGAATGGGAGGRTTTCCCCTCTTATTTTTGAGCAGYACTTGCAGRMCAGYSTGAGCAGTAAGAATGAAATCAGRTCMTGTGAGAAAACTGCAGCCTTCCCAGCCKGCTGGAGTTTCTGGCTGTACACTGAACCCAGAGCTCCTCCTGGAGGTCCGCAGCGTCCCAGCCCTGCCGCAGATGGAGCTCACCACGGCTGCCGGGCAGYACAGCAGCTGCACCAGGCACTCCAACACCCCAAACACAAATAGGGTACATACAATAAATATAGGGTAAAACAACAACCCTACACGTGCCTTTACATCTGCAATCCCAGCTCAGTTTGGTTAGTTCAGCAGCTGCACCAAGGTCTCTTCAGTAAGCAGAGTACAAAAGTAAAGCTAAGATATCTGGACATATTTATAAATTAAATGCATCTGAACACTCACTTTACTCCTAAAGTGCATGTTTAATTTTTTTGAGAAAAGGGTGCTAAGCTCGGGGTAGAGTTAGGATGTCCATAAAAATCCTGCCCCATAAGACTTACATGGTGATGTCACAGCAATGGGAATAGGAGGTGTCAACACCTATCCATCACCTCCATGGGAGCAGACCATTGGCCTTCCACCTGTTTTATTAAATTTAGTTGCAAGTGCAGATCCTCAACTTGCCTTTCAGTCCTAGGAGAATTGGATGCCTAGCCTTTGAGAAAACCAGCTGAGGGGTACCTACACTGCCCTGCTGCYCTAGGAACAGCCTGGGTACCAGTGGCTGCTGAGACTGCACAGGCTTAAGGGGGGTGACGGGCAAGCCAAAACTCCCCAGGATAGCATCTGCCCAAAGCTTGTCTTGGTAAAGAGGAAGATGACAAACATCTGTAGTAAATAGCAACCAGGGAATTATCATGAGATTTCTAATTGAAGGGAGAGAAGTCAGCTAAGCAGACATACAAGCCAAATATAAAAACACAAGGAAGGGTAGTATGCAGGAGAGGAGAGGAGCARGGCAGCAGAGGGACCACAGTGACCCTGCCAGACACAGCCATCCCACGTGTACAAGGTTGTTCAGAAATTTCTAGGCACATATTAATATTTCATAACTATATMATCTAGTTTTATCTTCAGGTATTGCAGATACTGATCCTAAGTGTATAGTTCAGTGGTGACCAGGTAACTACATGCTGATAACAAAATGATAAACCCCTTAAACTATGATCAAAGTCACATCAGCCAGCTGTATTTTTCCTACTGACTGAACATTGCTATGAAGGTGGGTCTTGTCACAGTCTCTGCAATGGGCACAGATGTAAGAAAATATGACAGCTACATGAGATTATACTACTTGAAATTTCTTAAAATGCTCAGGATAATCCCTGCTGTTAAATAATCTTTGAGACAAAAGTTTCCTCCTTATGTTTCTTATGTTGCTTTTTTTTAAACCAAATTAACTTCAACGAATTCTTGAACTTACTGCTGAACAATTAATACATTTTTTTCAAAAAGTTTCAAAATAATGTTGCATCCTTTAAAAGAGCACTATATCCTAATGACAGTGTAAGGAAGCTACTTASAATTTTGCCTGATAGGAAAAGAAATTTAATACAATCATGTAACACAAACATRACACTAAAGTATTTATTTACAGTGTGTATCTATATACATATATGAATTATTTTTACTTTTTTTTAATATATTTTCCCCTTTTTAAAGTTATCCAGGGTAAAAGCCTGGAGGAGAAGAAAACAATCTCAGAATAAATAAGCAACAAGAAAGCAGTCAGTTATAGTACACCATCTGCTGCCTGTAAAATATGTTCCAGTTAATAGAGTACATTTACAGTAACACGTTGACACTATTCACTCTCAACTGCTTACATACTAAACAAATACCATCTTGGCATGAAAAGAGACATATGTTCAAAAAAGAAAGAGCCATTTGTTCCAGATATCTGAATTTACACAGGAAAGAGMCACTCCCTCAGCTGAATTCAATACCAAGAACCCCTTTATCTTTGAAGAAAACCAGTGCCCCAAACAATTAGGGCAACAAGCACTCCAGTTATGGTGGTCCATGGTATATTTTAGTTTGTGTACATCACAATAGTGTTTTTGAGTACAACTCCACCAACCACAATTGTATGTGAGTCTATCCTTCAGGATCACCAGCCATAACACACAAACTTTCACAGCAGCGCACCCAAATATCCAGTTTCATTTCTTTACCTTTCACAAATTCTGTTCA
This sequence comes from Malurus melanocephalus, assembly GCF_030028575.1. Taxonomy (NCBI): domain Eukaryota; kingdom Metazoa; phylum Chordata; class Aves; order Passeriformes; family Maluridae; genus Malurus; species Malurus melanocephalus. Next base: position 1,023,544 of record NW_026623351.1, read on the forward strand.
TAAAGTGCTTGGTCTGAGATCAATAAGCTGAAGACACCTGAAGCTTCCCAGGATAAACACTTGTCCAAAAATAGCTGGAGTTCAGCAGTCAAATGATGGTTTGCAAAGAAGACCTTCTATAGGATTTTTTTCTCTCCTGTGAGGGGTGTTCACTTGAAAAGTTCTTACACAAAAGCAGCAGGCCCACATTTTCCAAAGCAGGCTGAAAGTCACTTTAGTTTCAAAATGGAAGCTTAGAGTCCTATTAGGTTGTAGAGCACTTCAGATTTGCCAAGTGYTACATAAGAGCCAAGAATTGTTAAACTACTAATTTGACCAAGAACAGAGGCTAGAAGCCAGCTTTTCCAAGCCAACCATGGGACTGTGTTGGCATGGTCTCGTACACAGAAATACCAGAAGGGTCCACAAGCACACTGCCACCCTCGCACGGTCACGCAACCAGTGTGTGCTAATACCTTCTGTACCCAATTCAGAGACCTGCACAAACTGCACACCTTGAACACAGGATTCCAGACAGAAGGATTAGCAAACAGATTTAAAATAACATAGAGTATTTGCTATTTTCTGTATTTATATTTTTTAATATTCCTGCTTTCATCTAGCATCTCATCTTGAATTTCAACAAGCATTAAAATAGAGTAGCATGTTGTTAGCATTTGGTTTCCTACTCCTTGAGAGTTCAAAATGTATTTTTAAATTTAAGGCRATTCTCTTTTTTTTCTGTTTTATTTGGTATTTAAAACAAAATTAATTCCATATTTTCTCTGCTCTCAACAAAAAGGGACAATTTTCTTGGTACCTTCAAATTTTAGGACAGAATTAACACACTTAGAGCTTTTTAGTAAGAAAATTATCTGAAGTAAAGTGGCAAGGCTTGATTCACCTCTCATACAGACACAAATCAAAAGCAATTCCTCCACAGAGAATKAAATTCTGGAAAAGTCTATCTCTCCACAGGGCATATACATTTTTGGTTTTCATCCATGGRGCTCAACCTGAAAGGTTCTGAGCATGCCATGTCTAGAAACACATATTTGCTTATGCTTAACCTAAAATCCACTAAACCAAAGACTACTGTAGGCTGTTGAAGCTGAACACCCAGCAGATCATAGGCTAAAGCCCACAGAAGAAGGAGTCAGTCTTCTGTTGCTGTAGAACTATAGAAAACAATTGTCCTAGTATTCCCCACATTGTTCAGTCATCACTAAATTTAAATTCATTTGAAAACAGAAACCTAGATCAAGRACTCTTCTTCCTACACCCCTAGGAACTCCACAGTTTTACTCTTTCCTTGCAACTGACAGCAGCCTACTAGCATAGAGCTTAAGTCATATTAAATAAACTGGAGTTCAGCACTTAGTTAGCACTAAGCAGTGTATTTGATGTTTGGTTTGCATTTGAACAGTGATTTCTCCATATATGTAGTAGTGTAGCAACTCAGAATTTGTTCCTTGGGCTAAAAAGCTGTCAGCTGGACAGCATCACACCGACTTTACAAGTAACCCAGAATCAGCTTTTAACCAGGGTTAAAAAGGCACTTACACTGGTATTGTTCCTGCTCAGAAACTGAGTAAGAGAAAAGAACCCAATGCTCAAAAATTATAACTATTTTGAAATTGTATAATTAAAAACGTGTTGCTAATTCCTTCAAAGCTGGGTATTATCATACAAAGTAAAGACTCACTCTAGAAAGACAAGGTAGAGGAGAAGAACACAGGAAGGTCAAATCTCTTCTGGACTTTTGACCGGGTTAATGAAAATCACTATTGTTTGGCAGGGATCTATAAGAACTTAGACATGTCACTTTCCTCAATCACTGTAATTCTGTAACCAAGTCAGAAATMGTCCAAAATACAATTCAAGTTGACCTACACTAGTGCATGGGATATTTTGGTCAAAGTTAAAACAAAATAAATAATTCATCCCACTTCAAAAAACCTACAGAAGAGTTTCTTCTTAATATCTAGGACACCATAAGTTGCTCCAGGCAGACTGTTTGAATCTTCATGCCCAAATGAATAGCTGGKTATTAGCTCTCAAGCTCAAAGGAACTTGCAAGTCAGGGCATGTATTAAGCTGTTTTGCTAATATTCAAATAGTCTGAACCAAATAACCCTCTAGTTATAGCGCCCTGATGACTTACTTAACTTTCTCATTTCAAAAATGAATGCAGCTTTGAGCATAAGTGAGGCACACAGGTTTTATAAAACAACAGATATGTTAAGATAGTACCTAATAAAATCTGATACTAATATTGAACCAAATCTCCTGATGAGGCTGAAAAAAATATGCTTGAAGCTTTAGGCAAGTACTTCATTTTTTTGTTTGATGTTTTTTACACTAGTTTTGTAATATGACAGTAACACTAGGCTCAGCAAGATTTGCCATAAAAAACCCAGTCTGTATGAAATGCAACCACACTATATCAGTATGGTTATAAAACAGCATTACAGCTCTATCCATCTGCACTATAATGTTTGGTGTTATAAAAAGACCATGCTGTTATGAAGCCCAGGCAGCCAGCTTCTTCATTTCATCTTCATCCTCTGCCCTCTTCCTGGTCGATGCTGCAGATAAAGAGACAATAACCATCAACTAATRTAACAGTCAGAACCATTCTGTTAGTCTGAGCACTTGCATAATGCTTTTCAGTCTGAAGATTGCAGACCAATTTACTGAGTGTGAAGCTCATCAGAGATGCAACTATTTCGCCCCATCGTTATTTTCTATTGAACCCTAAAGTTCACACTATTGGTCTGACACAATTCCTACTGAAATATTCACACAGAAAAAGAAAATTATTTCTAAAAGTTGTCACAGCCAGAAAAAGTCCACAAGAATGGTGTCAGTTCTCTCATCACCCTGTGAACAGGTGAAAGTGGCCTACCCTGGCCAGCTGCACATCCTGCTACCTTTCCACACAGTGCTGAGGGGTTCTGCACWGGCAAGTCCAGTCTCTGAATGAACTCACCCCATTTTAATGGGTGATGCCATTTATTAGAATGGAGAAAGAAATTCCTGAATGTACTTTGCTCAGGTGACATCAGTTAACTGCTGTGTCCACAGCAATAGCAATTCCCAGGTCTGTATCAGCCCCACACACACTTTGTCCCTTTGTACCCAAATCTCCTATCCCACATGACCTGCATTCATTGAACTAAAACCCGACCAAAATTGTCTTCAGTTTTTGACCTACAAAGCAGCTGCCCAACAGCCCAGCTTCAGCCTCAGGCTGCCTTCTCCATCTGTGGGCTGTGTATCCCTCCAAACACCAATGATGCCAGTCAGGACTGGCATCCCTCCAAACACCAATGGAATGCTGTTACTGGGGGCAATACCCGTGTGTGCACACAGCAGCCAGTTGGCTCCCTTCTGTGGCAGCTGCAGGGCCAGGAGCCACCCTCTTGARRGGGACTGCAACGACCACCTTCAGGRACTARGGRTGGAGAAGGACAYGGGGCACCACAGGTTCAATCCCGATTCTGCAAGTGTCACTCGTTCACTGCGTGACTGGGGAAGGTCACTAAGCCTTGCTCCATGGCAGTTTCCTCATTTTCAAAAACAGGAGGGCAACCTGCATCTCCGAGTAGAAGCATTATAGATCCATAACTGACTTTGTAACAGCAGGCAGCAAGTTTCAGAAAACATAAGCCAGTTTTTCACAGCCTTCAACTATGTAATGGTAACCAGCTCATTTTGCCTGAAGCAGCCATACATATGGATAAATTAGAAAATTAAAACAGTGAGAAACACATGGAGATGGTCTGGGTTTAATAAAAATGTCAGTTGGCACAGCTGGATATGGATCTGGAAGACAATGTATGAACAAATCATAAATGGCCCAACTGAATTTTCACTGTTTTCTAAAGCCTTTTTTTTTTGTTTTTTTTACTAGCTGTTCTGCAATTCACTTCCATAGATGAGGCCATAGTCTCAGCTTGAACATTTTAAACTGCTTCTCAGGATTTAAGTGCCATCTGCCAAAACACACATAATAGTATCTGAGTCAAGCTGGTCTAGGTAACCTGTTCTGCAGCAGAAACCATAAACAACCTGTGTCACATGTGTGCTGTCCTTACCATCAAGTATTTATACTCTTTTACTGATGTCAGTAAGTCTTTSAACTGACAGCAGRAAGTGYAGTAGAAGCTGACTGCCTCTGGCTTCATTCAGAATGAACAGGGCAGAACTACAGAAAAATAGARCTACAGCTTAATACCAGGAATAAGCCTGTTCAGTAGAAAGAAAGAAAAGGAATGAAAATATGTTTTTAATTAAGTACTTCCTACTGCCTCCTTCATTTCTAATTAAAATACCAGTGGAAAATATCAAACCACTACCCTGCAAAGCTGGATMTGTATGATGTAAACATTTTGAATCTAGGTCAGGCTCTAATTGAAAGAGCAAGAATTTAATTACCAAAAAGGAAAAAAAAAAAAGGAAAAAAAGATCATTCTTCAATGATTTTACTGCATTTCAGCAGAAGATTCATCAATATATGTGTAAGGTAAAGTTCCCCAAGTTTGTCTCCCCAGATCTACAGAAAATTTGTCCCTAAATGCTTTCACAGAGCAAAATGGAATTCCACTCTGCTTTTTCTGTTAAGGCAGATACAAAAATAGGAGAAGGAATTTGTAACATTTTAAAAGTTAAAACAGATAAAATCCATATCTGAAAACCTTTCTTCCTCTTCCCTTTCTCACAGCATGGCTTAATTATGAGAAATGTAAAATGGCAAGCAGGCAATTTACCAGGGCGAGAAGGCAGCGATGTGGATGGAACACTTGGCAACCTGACATCTCTCATTCCCTTGTTCAATTCTTCTTGCTCCAGTTCTTCTAATTCTGCCATCAACTCATCCTAAATTCAAGGAAAACATTATTTATAAATACTGACAGTGATCACATGCAAGGGCACATTTAACCACCATGAAGCAAAGAACTACTGAAAAAAAACATATAAAGAAATAGCATATTAAAAGTATAATTTTTACAATTATATGGGCAATAAGAGTAAACCCTAATTGAACTYTGAAAATAGGACAATGGAAGTTAGAAATATGACAAGGAATAAAATTAGAAACAAAACAGCAGTGCAATACATGTCAAAAAGGCAAACATGGAAGTAAAAAGCCTCTCTCCTGTCCTCACATTTGTTCCAAATCTAGAGGCTGCACTCTTCAAGGAATTCCAACTTTAGTGTGCCATTTCTCCCATTTCATAAAGCAAACACCTTCCACTAGTTATAAGGCAGACTGTCATTAAAGATTTTGCTTCAGCCCTATCACATAAATCCAGGATTATAYGTGATTTCAAAGCAGTGCTGGAATCAAAACTGTGCTCCTGGGTCCTGCTATTCACTCGTCAGGCGTGGAGCACCCGTGGGCTTTCAGGTGCAGAGGCTGATTGGGACAGATGATCTCATCAACTCACACAATGCTAAAAATAAAAAGGCTGTACACTTTAAAAAAAATAAAGAACTTATTCCTTGGTTGAAGTTTCCCAAAGAAAGCAAGCTAAATGTCACATATTTGTAGAGAAATGGACCTTTGCCACATYGATAAAATAGTTTAAAAGAAACAACAGGCAAAAACAGCTACAGAGGACTGAAGGAAGTGTCAAAAAAGTAGCAAAGCAAGAGCTATTAGGTATTGAAATAGGCTTTGCCTACACATTAATAATTTGTTTRTCACCAATGTGGAATACATTGAATTTTGAATACAATGTAGAATTTTAACCTATGTTAAAATGACAGTTGCATAGCCACAACAGGACCTCATACCTGGATTTACCTTCTCATGATTTTATAATTTATGGCAAACATACACTGTGCCAGCCCTGGGAGAAAGAACCCTTAAGTTTCTGTGCCTGTGTGGAGCAGGAGAAATCACATGCTGCCACAGTCTCCTTACACCCATGGCACACATGTGAAGAGAAAATCCAAGTGCATAGAAAAAAGTCCTTCAAAAAATAAAATTAACTATTATCCTTCAACACAAACCACCTTATATCCATCCCATCATTAAGTCATCATTAAATTCTAGCACTCTTTAGCTGCAGTGGCCTGCAAACCAGGTTCCCCAGTTACTGCCCAAGTGCTCTAAGTATCAGGTTTCAATGCAAAAGTTGGTAAAAYGATGCCCCAAGTGACAGTGGCTTATTTCCCAAACTGGAAGGAATTTCCAGGTCAATCTAAAACACRCTTACTAAGTCTAGACTCCAGAAAGTTAAGCACTGATAAAAAGTAAGATACTGTACAGCTCTTTGGGGTGGCAGTATGTTTTTAAATTCTTTGAAGCTCAGGCCAAATCCCATTCCTTCTGCCAGTAACAACTAAATATTTCTTGGAAAGTCTATTTACAGTCAAAGTGGAAGGGCAGGAAATCAGGTAATGGGAAAAAAATACAAAGAATCATTCTTATTTTCAACAAATTAGGACTGTTGAATGAAACCTCTTCCTCCCAATCAAGCAAATTTAGGCGATATGGCATTTATATTTTCTTTGTTGTCCATTTTGGCACAGAGGAACAAATTAGTTGGGGATAGTTGGTTTGAGTATTCAAAGAATGTCTATCAATCCTTAGTGTTTGGTCATTTTGAAACAAAATTGAAAAACAAAACTAAACTGGCTGTGATACTGAGCTTGATAACAATCTCTGCATTTCACAGATTAAAAAAATATTAAGTATCCTTACATCCTGAGTCCTCAACCATGGCTGGATCAGAAATAAGCAATATCCTGTTTAGATAAACAAAATCAAATCTGGATACACTGGATACTGAAACAAATTTTCGGTAGGTCCTAAATGCCTTGTGGGGCTTTCAGAAGAAAAGGGCTCTAGGATGAAGACTTATTGCCTTCAACAGGTATTACTTTTGCCTAATGGATCTACTTCTGTGGAAAAACTGGACAACAGGGAAAGCACCGCATCTCCAAGCACCAAAAACAACCTTAAAAAATGGTCCAAATACTCAGAATTATGAACAACAGCCTGTCCATGACATAGGGACTTGCACTTAGTCAAATGGATGTCTATTTGGAGAACAAAAAAATTATAAGCTTCAGTGTCCACTTGGAGTAGTACAAATTATATGTTTTGGTGAACTCCTTCCTYCATGGCTCAATTTAGAAAAATAACCACTAGAGTGCAGTTAAAAATGCTTTTCTTAAAGCTTATACTAAAATAATTTAAAAAAAAAATATTTTTACATATTTAAATTTCTATTTAGTATGCTATATATCTTATATATAGAAAGTTATATTTAAATTTTAAATTTTTATTAGAAATATGCAGTTGTCCTAGAAAAAGTAAGCTAGAACCAAGGCATTTCACATCCACACTTTTTGAGAAACAAACCACTGCACAGGAAAATAACAATGGAGTTAAAACTCACAGGCTTGAAGTACTAACCTCATCAAACTCATCACCAAAGGCAGCTCGGTTTGAAATAGCATCTGAAATTTCCTGGGCAACATCTTGCTGTTCAGTGATATCTTGCATCAAATCATCGATTTTGTTCAAATCCCTGACAATGTAACATGGAAACATTTCTTAAAAGATTTATCATTCAAATCCTACAGAAGAGACTCACTTGAACAGACTCTATTTTCTTTTTATGCCCATGACTGTAAAAATAGCAGAATTCACARGGAATCATTTTCCCCACCTACACCCAGTCTGACTTCTTTCACACTGGGATTACAACAAAAATCAAACTGCAGCAGAGTGGGTCTCCTGTCTGYGCTCCTCATACCTCTGCCAGCCAAACCCACCCCTTCAGCAGATCCCCAAAGTTGGCATCYTTACAGGCCTTTTGGTACTTAAAGGGGTTTTATAAGAGAGACAAGGATAAACATTTTCATGGCTTGTTACAAAGGACAGAGAGCAACGGCTTTAAACTAGAAGACAGTCAATTTAGATTTGATACAAGGAAGAAGTTTTTTACAATGAGGGTGGTGAATTACTGGCAYAGGTTGCCCAGAGATGGTGGGTGCACCCGTTATTGGAAACATCCAAGGTAAGGCTGGACAGACTCTGAGCAACCTGATCTCGTTGAAGATGTTCCTATTCACTGCAGGGTGTTTGGATCAGATTATCCTTAATGGTCCCTTTGAACCCAAACGATTCTATGATTTTATGGATCTTTTTTGATGTTAAGCTTTCACCAGAACTGTAGGGGGCTTAACAGAATTGTACCCCATTYAAAGGTTTCCCCTTATTGTTAACTTCATTATTGTTTCAGTTCCTGTTTATTTCTACCAGAACAACTCTTCTGATTTTCTGATTTAACTCTGTTTATTCAGGCAGAAAAACACCCCTTGAAACAATACAGGACATACTAAAAAAAAAGAAAAGGTTAATTTTTTTTATCCATGTTGGTGGAGGTGGGGGGTTTTGGGTCTAATTAGCACTTTGAATCCCACAGTCCAGCTTATGGATGCTGAGGAAAAGAGTCCACTTAGTTTCTACAATTGAATTCTCTTCTTGACAAACCAAGGGCAGAGGCCATGCTCCACTGCCAAGTCWGACTTTAAAAAACAGATCTAACTAGTTAAGGGAACTTCCTTCTAGATTTATTGTTAAGAAAAGCTATTTTTCTGCCAAATATAACACTACAGCACCAATAGCATTCCTGACATTGGATGCCCAAACCAAAAATGAAGTCAAAACTATCTAACTTGATACAACAATCTGTAGTAATGGAATAATTTGGAAGTGGTTAGTAAATTCAACATGGAAGCTATTAGGAAACACTTACATATTTTCATGTACTTTTTTCATGGCTTTTGCAGCATAACCCATATTCTTGAGCACTTCTGTGTTGGTGTGGGAATTTTCCAATGCCTCTCTCTGGAACTCAATGGTCGAAAGTGTTCCGTCAATTTGACTCAACTGTTTCTCGTATCTCTTTTTTCTCTTCAGTGCTTGTAAGGCAGCTGAAATGGGAAGAGGCAAAGTGCACTATGTGTTTTCATTGCAAATGCAAGGACAAGTAGTTCAGCACCAAGCTGACCTGAAGATTTTATAATTCTCACCCTCCTACCTTCCTATTATGGAGACAAACTTTGACCACACCAGGTCAGCAGCCTGTTAATCACCAACATGCTGTTGCATGGACATGCTRGGAAGCCTCTTTTAGATTAACTCCTTTTAATGTCACAGAAAAAAAGCAGCTTCTTCCTCCAACTGTGGGAGATCTTGAACTCCATCCTGTGCACACAGCTAAAGCAGGGAAGATGGGAAGGAAAAAGAAAAATACCAGAGAGAAGTCAGAAAGGAGGAAATAGAAGAAAGAAGAAAAGAAGCTGCAAAACATATAAAACCTGATGAAGACAGTRTAAGAAGATCTGTCATGATAACCGCAACTCCATCAATGGTGCTTTCTAAACTGTCTCAGCAGCAATAATTGTGAAATCCAACAGAGTCCAAATGGCCCAGCCAGACAGATGCGTTAGATCAGAAAAGGATTTACGCTTCTCCAGCTTTTAGCTCATCTATTTCTTACAATCACTTAGGAACGTGATCTTTAAACCTTAGAATTTGAAAACATAAAGTACTTAGTAGACACAGGCTCAGTCAAATCCAGCTACACCCCATTATCTTTGTAAATTGTCAAGATTAGCCTTTTATATTCATTGAGCAGCACACTTTGCCCAGAGTAAATCATTACCAGAATAAATGCACATGACAAGCAGAAGGAGAAAAGGACTTTCTCTTGGCCTCAGGGTGTGGAACACACACAATCTTGCCACAAGCATTTCCTGACAAYTGTCCTTTCCAAACTACACATGTGCCAGGTGAAAAACCACACCAAACAAAACTAAGTTAAAACTACTGAGTTAACCCATTGTTTGGGTTTTTTCAATGCTATTAACACCCCCATCCCTTTCCTTGTCTCATACATTTTGTTTTTCAAACMAATTCAGAGTCTACAAGCACCAGCAGCCCTCCTGCCCCCAAAACTCAACCAACAGCAGCATCCTATTCAAACAAYTGCCCATGTGCAATAACACTGAACCTTGACACTGGTATGCAACTTTTCAAATTAAATTAGGATCCCCCCCAAGGAGGGTACACAKATTTATGGTGTGTAACAACACACAATAAAAAAATAATGCTTTGTTGACAAATGCTTGAATCAACATGATCAAAATTGCTCATCATGAGCTGCACCAGGAYTGGCATTCACACAGGCTAAGATGCCTTCCACCATCTGCTGTAMGAGGTTTCAGGACAGCAAACTGCAATCACAACAGATTAAATATGGTATACAAATCCAAGATTTTCCCAGGTTTTGGAGGATGRTGCAAAGATCATGCATATTCTGAAGAAGATGAATAAACACTAGATGATGTCATGTGCATGACATATGTAAGAATTGTAAAATCCTTACTGGCAATTCCAAAATATATYATTTTGAYGTAATCCCAAACAACCTTTACCTAYTTATTATTTTCCTACTTATTTATGCTTATTATTGCTAGTATTAGAACAGCAGTCACTTCCTTCCTTAGCTTCCATTAAATCAGATTTGATCCTRGATTTTTAGGTTAGGAAGTTAGAGATTCCAGACAAATACAACAGTCTGAAACTGCATAACACCACCTGTGTCAGAGAGGATTCTAAAGCCCTGTGGACTGAGCAGCACTAACGAGCTGAYGCAGAAATGCTTCAGATGCAGCAAGTATCTACCACAGGGCAGTCCTTCTAGTCAGTGTTATTCAGAAATGGGACACTGCAATGGTGATGTTATTATTGGCTKCTCAAAGAGAAAATGGATTTCCTCACTTACACACGAAGCAGTTGCTTTCAAAATCCTGAAGATCATTCAATTAAACCACACCCAGATTAAGAAAACACAGGAGAAGCTAAACTGTGACTTCACCTATTCACAAACAGCTTTTCCTAAGTATTGTAGTGCAACATWTTATCTTCCTACTCTTTAGTTTTGCCAGTACTTAGAGAACAAAGCTCTTCATAGGAAATTAATTCATATTCCTTTCTCAACCAAGGCATTATAAATYCTCACACCACACTGTATGATTTTCCTGATTTGTATTAAATGAATGTCCTTTATTGTAGTGCTTTGCTACAGTAGCTCCTACAGCTTATTTATGACAATTTACCTGTTACTTGAACTCTATTTTGCTGTGTTTTACAGAGTATCAAGAACTTTTAGTCCTTTTTTACTGCCCTTTACAAGCATTTTAAAATTGGTGTACAATTCTTACAGGGTTCAAATGCTTCTGCTTTATAATGCTACTGCTCTAACTACCAAACTGGAGAAGAATGTATCTGTTAAAATACAATGAAATTGAGCAGAGAACACAAACTTACTTCACTGAAGGTCTAAGAATGGTACTAAAAAAATGTTGTTTTCCATTCCAAAGATCTCAAAGAAGGAAGACAACCTGGGGAGGATGAATTTGAGCAGAGGCTGAGTCTGAGGAAGCAAGTGTGATCAACACCAATTCATTCAGGAAGAGGTGGAGGGGGGTTCCTCCGGGGAGGAAAAAAAAAAAAAAAAAAAAAAAAACAACCAGTCTCATACACTTTTTCTGTTTTGCTCCAAGGAAGAAGGAACCCAATTCAACTCCTGAATTTCATAATGGTCAGCAGTTGGCTGGGCTTTAGCACATTTCCTGTACTCCTGAGTCCAGTAAGCAGGATACAGCTCATAGRCTAGGAAGCACTGCTTTTAATACAAGTTCTTGTTTTATAGTCAAGGTAAGTGTCTGGAACAACAGAAAACTATTATGCCAGTTTAAGTTTGCATATTAATGAACTATTGTTATTAACATACTGAAGGGCACTTTTCCAATCAYTACTATTCCAACACTTTGTTAAGGAAGCAGAAACGGCCAGTTGGGCAATAGGAATCCTGATCACACTGAATATTCAGATTTCAAAAGGAAAAACAGAACTAAMGACATAGGAAGAGTTGTGACACCCTCCTCATTGTTTCATGACAAATCAGAATAGAAAGAGACAGAGGAGACAGTGCAGTAATAACACCTTTATCCAAGGTAAAGCCCACCACCAACACCCATCAGTACTGAAAGCACCAATGACTTCAGCTGCTTCAGCAGAAATAAAAAGATTGTGTAGCAATCCTTATACTTCCCAGGAGGAAATTGGTGAAGTAGGAAAATAGTGTTTCTTCAGAAGATGGAACATGACTGTGAAAATACCAGATCTCATTCTTGGATTCAGTTCACAAACCTCCACTTCAGGCCTGCAAGGGACCAGTGGACTGCAGCTTCTGATCCACCTTTCACCAGGGACAACCAAAGGCCATGCTGCTGAGGCCATAAAAATCATAGGACCCCACTAAGGCTCATTATCAGCACTCATAATCCTTAAAGATGTGTGGAGGAAGCCACATGCAGTTACAACTGAGGTGCTAAATCAAGGACAATAATGCACTGGACCAGTTCTAATTATTCCAGTTCATGGCAAGACACTTGGAACATGATCATGACAGTCTGAGAACACTCACTGTAACTCACACASCAAGGACACAGGGCTTTCCTTTTATGATCCAGCCAGAATCCCTCACTCCCAGCCTGTCCCRCAGCCTGCCGTGGGCATGACTGGTGTGTCCATCATAACACACAACCACCACATTGTTGTTTGGCTTCAAAAGCCTCCTGGTTACACCTGCCTCATTGAAAAGGAATGCTACACGGCTACATAMGCCCTGCCCAAACATAACATACAACATATTGAGCAGCATTTACTTGTGAAACTCTCCCTGTTATTCCCACTTTCTTCAAAGGTTTTATCCTCAGTAGCACCATGTGGTTCTTCATAGTTAAGATTTAATCCTATTCTGGTTGGCTTATCTTAATTTTATTCTTTTTTTATTAAGTTTTTTATTTTTTTAGGATCTCTGAAAGACACCAGGCTGAAACAGTACACATTCACGTGTATGTTATTTTCACAATTACAGGCATGCTTCAGAAAACACATTTCCTTTTAAACRAAGTTCTCAAATATTCAGTATCACTTCCTGCTCTTTCAATTTTTCTGTGCATCCTCCAAAATAATGGATATTAATGGGGAATGCTGGAAATATATCACCTTAAATGTATAGGTAATTCCTGATTAGGTACAGGAACTGCAGAGATACTCACTTCATAAAGGAAAAGCCAAGAGTATTTCAGTGATGTTTCACATCTATTGCATAGCTAATGCATTAAAGCCTTTAAATCAAATTAAGCCTACTGATGTCACATGAAACCCATTCAAGAGTCATATGAAGTCATGAGAAATTGCTGGTGCTTGAATCGGCTCTCTTGTGTTGGTATAACTGACTCAGACTCATGCACCTAAAAATCAAGTGAGATTTTAGTGCATTTTCTATCCCTACGTACATCTTGCTCCATTTGCAGACAGTCCCATTTTAGTTTCYATAGGCTTCTACACAGACACAAAAAAAACCCAAAAAACCCCACATTAAAAATTACCAGTGATGTAACTCTGAAACATTCACTGTCACAAGGTAATATAGACAAAAACCTTAATTCTCTCATTTGTGTGTATGTTTATATGTCATAAGAGATGATGGTCAWCAGATTTTCTCTGAGCTATACAGTACAGTACACTAAGAAGCTGTTATATGTAAATCAACAGTAATCAAACTATAAAGCAATTGACATATCAAATGAAGGCATATTATTGGGGATTTAAGTTCACTGACTATCCTGCTAAATTCAAATTCTTTGGCACAGCAAGGTTAGTTTATGCTGTTTCTCCTCTGACTCTACTTGCACTATCCCATTTTGGTTTTAGAACCATTTTTGGCATGAATAAAAACTGCCACACTGCACTTTTTGCTCCACTCTTGCCTCTCTACTGTCCTTAACTGCTGGTCCCCTAACAAATGACAAAATAAAAGGCAGTTATTTTTAACCACAGTCAGCTCAACAWTTTAGTTTGCAATATGACTCCATGAAAAATTTCATAGATAAAAAACTAGGGCAATTGAGCACAGCAGTGTAAACAACGATCTGAGAGAATGATATCAAATGCTGCAGGTCAACACACCTGAAACCACTGTTAACMAGCTGATTTAAAGGAGAAGCAGATCCACCTTTTCCCAACAAGTTCTCATTCCTGTCTGTGCACCGCCCTCTCCTTTGCAGATGCACAATCACTCATGCAGATCAATGCATGGATGGATCATGGATAAATGGCACTTAAACTATCCTGGGTAAAAAAAAAATAGCCCCGACAAAGCAAACCGCAACATTTTAGAACATCCAGCTTTCTGAAACACACCCTTCAGGGAGCTCTGKGAAGGGAAAGGAAGGGAGAAACACAAGGGCAGGAGCAAGGCAGGAAGTGTTTCTCTTCCTGCAAATGTGCCAGCTTACAGTCCAGGTTTAGGATGAAGTTCCAGAGCAGTGTGTCTGGGTTTAACCAGGAATTTCCACAGTCATAGGAACAGCCTGTTTTCTTGCACCAGCCCCGCAGCTCAGGTTTTTGCATAATGAATTCACCCCCAAGAGCTACCTGATCGCTTTGTCCCATAGCAAATCAGCTTGCAGCCAGATCACCTTCCTGAACTAGCTCACTGTGACAGCACAGAGGTGCCAGTACCTGGACCAGAGACCAACAGACAATCACTGGAGGCAGGGGAGTAGAAAATATGGGACTAGGACAACCCTGGCAGCTCCCATGCTCCAGAGCAGCTGGCTCAGTTGTGTGGCTCAACAGACTTTACTCCCCCTGACTGTGCCTTCAAATCTGTCCCATCTTAACCCATGATTTTAAATCCATTCCAGCTAAAAGTTAGTTTAGTTAAACTGCCTTTTGCTAATAATCATTAAATGCTAAMGTATTACAAATACTTTAAAGGGCTAACCAAAACACCCCTAACACACAGCTCCTCACAAGTTCTAAGTTACATGGCATTACTTTTAAAAATTAATGAGTAACACAAAGAGCAAGCAAAATACCTACTTTATTGTTACATCACAAATCTTTAATTCAAAATGTTTTTCTTCTGTTTTGAAGCATTTAAAGAAAAATACAGCTCAGAGTAGACAAATAGGACTCCATGTGACTTCAGGAAGTAATTAACTTATTTCTCTGAGGCCTTTATGTCCCAGAGACACTGACTACCATCACTTGCTTCCCAGGGATGACATCAGTATACACAGGAGAGAGATCTTCTGATCCCTTAGCATCCTCTCCTTTGTAGCTAACAGCATCCCAGACCAGTAGTCACTAATGACCTAAGCTATCATTCTTTTTTTGGTTGCACACATACTTCTTACATGATTTGGATGAATCATTSCATCACTTTGTTCATCAGTTGTCAGCAATGGGGATAATATGCATTTATTCATGAATGTACAGGAGATCCTCACATCTGTCATCTCCTTTGCCACCTKCCCAGCCATTGTTGAGCTCCCAAARGAGCAATTCCCTCCCCACACTGAACAGCAGTACTTTGCCCTCTGTGCACCTGCATCGACTGTGGTGCAAATCACGAACAAGAGTATCGCACAGGAAAACATTGTTCTGAGGAACAACAAATTTCCACCCCGCTACATGAATCCACACTTCATTAAACACTAACACATGCCAAAGACGCAAAACCACCATCCTTCCTCGCCTGTGGAGACACTTGCCCGGAGCCCACAGCCGAATCACACCGCACACCTGCGGAGCCAGGTGACCCAGCCACAACCCCGGCGAGACCCGGGTCCCCCCGGCACCCAGAGCGCTCCAGCCCCGGGATTTAATGTGGCGGGGCCCGGTCCGCACCCACCTCGCTTATTCTTGGTGCCGTGCTGCCGGGCTATCGCCAGCTCCCGCTCGATCCGCGTCTCCAAGAACTCCTGCTTCTTGCTCAGCATCTCCTCCGTCTCCCGCAGCCGGGCCAGCGCCTCCTGCGGCGAGGGACCCCCGCGGCTCTTGGAGGCGGCCGAGCCGCCCCCCTTGAAGAACTTGGAGATCTTGCTCATGGCGGCGATCCCGGCTCGGCACCCGCCGACGGCAAGGTCGGGCCAGCCCGGTCAGCAGGAGCCTCCCCGCCCGACACACGCCGTGACAGCACTTCCTGAGCCCACGGGCGGCACCGGCACCGCACCTGGCGGCGGGGCGGGCCCGGGGGCGGCTCTGGGGAGGCCGAGCTGCCGCGGCTCTCCGCCAGCGCCGGGCAGAGCGCCAGAGGAGCCGGCGAGCTCTGCGGGCAGCCGCAGGGTCCCGGGCTGGGCTGGCTGCCGAGTTTGTGCTTCCCCCACTACCTATTCCCCATGTCATAGAATCGCAGAATGCACAGTGGGTCATCTAGTCCAACATCTCTGCTCAAGCAGTGTCATCCTGGAGCACATAGCACAGGATTGCATCCAGGTGGATCTTCAGTATCTCCAGGGAGGAAGATTTCACAACCTCTCTGGGCAACCTGTTCGAGTGTGTGGTCACCCACACAATARAAAAGTTCTACCTCATATTCAGATGGAAATTCCTGTGCTTCAGTTTCTGCCTGTTGCCTCATCCTTTTGCTTGGCACCACTGAGAAGAGCCTGGCCCCAGCCTCTTGGCACCCTCCCCTAAGATGCCTATGGACATTGGTGAGAAACCCTCTCAGCCGCTTCTTCTCAAGGCTGCAGAGGCGCAGCTCTCAGTCTTTACTACGAAGGGAGATGCTCCAGCTCTCTGCTGGATCTGCTCCAGGAGCTCCATGTCTCTCTCGTACTGAGGAGCCCAGAAYTGGCGACATGGTACASGAAGGCGTTTTGGGAAGGCATCACCCTCGGGCAAAGGCGTRCGCGCGGGTCAGGGCTGGGAAAACAACACTGAATTCTGAAGGAATGTAGCTTCTTATAAAAGTAGTGGGTGCGCCACTAAAGAAACCGCAGCGGCACCAACAGGTTATAGGGGCACGAAGGGCTTCGGGAAGCCGGGATATCTCCGCTCTGCCTCTGGGAACAGTCTGTCCCGAGAGAAGACRCAAATAGCGACACAAATAAGACACAAAACATGCCTTCCCCCCTGCCCCGTAATAGCCCGAGGAACAGCAGCCGCGGCTCTGGGCCCGCTGAAGTCTGAGACGCCTCTGGGCTGACACGGGCTGGTCCGCACAGACTGCCTTCAGCACGGTCCCACTCGCACCCCGGCAGCTCCGAGCCGGCGGGGCGGGCTCAAGTTCAGGCTCAACCCGATGAGGGCGGGTCTCCTCCGCYCCCCAGCCGCGCCTCGGTCCCTCCCAYCCSGGGGCGGGTCCYCTCCGCAGCACCGCCCGGCYCGGCCCGGCCCCGCCTYGGCYCCTCCCGCCGCGGGGCGGGTCCCGCCGGCCTCACCGCCTCTCCCGCCCCGCCTGGCCCATCCGCTTCTCCGCCTCCTGCGAGCCGCGGCCATGGCGGAGCTGGAGGTGGGGCAGCACTGCGGGGTGCCCGASTGCCGCCAGCTCGGTAAGGGAGAGCTGCGGAGATGGGGATGGTGGCCCGAGGGCGGTGCGGGGTTCTGAGGGGAGCCACTCGCTCGGGGTGTCCTCCGTGCTGCTGAAGCCCTTCACGGTCCGGTGCCAGGGCCTGTCGMCTCGGCTGTGTCTCTGGGTGGTTAATAGCTCCCTTCCTCACACTTGGTTGCCTTCACTGATCTCGGAAAGTGCTACTGGAAATGTAACCYCTCAGAAACAGGCAGCAGAACCGCCTGTACCGAAAGCTTTCTGATGGGGCCACTCAGAGATGAAGGGATCGAGATGATTGTGACCTGAGTTCCGTGGTCCAGTTGCGTGGTGGTCTGTTAACGTAAAATCTGAAGGATGGAGGAGCCAATGGGCTGGGCTAGAGCTGGCATTTGCTGCCATTGGTGAGGTGGTGGAGTTCGGCAGACAGCGATTTTATCTCTTAAGAATTTATGTAGTAGATAAGGAATGTGTGCAGAGGCTTAGAAAGTGTGTGCAATTTAAATCACTCAAGAACAGTATGTACGATATGATGAGAAGGGTAGGGTCATCATGACTGGATGGAGAGGTGCTCTCCATCAGAGCAATGGAAGAGGTGCTCTCCCTTCCAAAGAGAGAGCATCTCTTCCAGTTGGCACCCCATAAAATAAAACGTGAATTGTCCTATATCAGTAAATAGTGTTTTGAGTGGTCTTGCAATAAATTCAATTTTTAACATAACTGGTAATTCTGATGGCCGAATGTTCCAGGGTCATAGTTTGATAGTCAAAAACCCCTGAATTTAAAGTCTAATTCCARCTTCTGTAATTTAMCTGCTCATATGTTTCTCTATAATACTGATTAGGGGAGTTAACAAAAGCCACTTTAGGTGAAGTGTAAATGTAGTTTCTAAGTTACCAACCCTGTGATATTGGTAAGCAAAAGTTAATCATGTGAAAATTAAGGTAGAARATAGTAATAAAACAACAACCATGTTGTCTTAATTGAAAACAAATCTCTTTGTTTCAGATTTTCTTCCCTTTGTATGTGATGGCTGYTCAGGTGTATTTTGGTAAGTCCATAGAATCACAGAGTATTTCAAGTTGAAGGGGTCCCACAAGGGTCAACAAGTCCAACTCCCTGCTCCTCACAGGACTAAAACTAAAGCATACAACTAAGTGTCATTCAGACACTCCTTGAACTCCAACAGGCCTGKTTCAGGCCTGGGGATCCTGTTCCAGTGCTCAGCCACCCTCTGTAAAAAAGAACCTTTTCCTAATGTTCAAGCTGAGCTTCCTGTGACACAGCTTCATTCCATTTCCTCATGTTGTATGCTGATCACCAGGATTTCCTTATCCCAGGTGAAGAATCCTACACTTGCTCAGGGGAGTCCACAGCTTCTCCTTCTTTAGTTTGGTTGGCAAGCATAACATGTATTCAGGTCATTTATAAAATTATTAAAGAGCACTGGCACTAATACTGAGCCCTGGAGAACTCTCCTGGTAAGTGGCCACCAGCCTGAAGCAATCACCATGACTCTCTGAGCCCAAACTATCAGCCACTTGCTCATCCATCAGGCTTGTCTAGYTGTGTGCTGGACATTTTGTCCAGAATGGCACTCTGAGAGACAGTGTCAAAAGCTTTGCTAAAATGCAAAACACCACATCTGCTGGCTTCCCAAGGTCRAGTAGATGGGTGACCTTGTCATAAGTGGAGGTGGCTGGGTATGTTTGCTTCTAGAAGAAAATACAAATTTTCTTGCAAGGTTAAAATCAGGGCTTGCACTTTGATTTACACTTCAGATTAGCGGAGGGTAGCTAAAAGAAACTCAGAGACTGAGGGCAGATTTCACTTCTCACGTGTCATAAGCYTTCAAGGGATTTCTGCTGTTATGGAAGGTGATTGAAAATGGAAGGTGATTGTTATAACAGAAAAACTCCAGTTGCTTTAAACTGAACTCTTAAGCATACTGATGTTTTAATTATTTTGAAATGGTTTGCTTATCTTGAGGCATAAGTTCCAAAAGCTAAATGTTTTACTTACTGAGGAAGAATGTGATCTATCCATTCAAGATGTGAAATGCATAGGATAGAACAAACTTTAGAGAAGGTTCATTATGTAACTGAAGTGTTCCCATAATAAAACATGTCACATTGCTCTTTAAACCCTTTAACGTTTTCACATGCGGGTTTGTTTTGTTTTTTTCCTGGAATGATGATAACAGTGTGATATTTTCTTCTTTTTCCACAAAGCCTTCAGCACAGGAGCCGGGAYGCTCATGGGTGTTCTGAGGTAATCTAATAATATGTGACTACCTTAAAATTAAAATTCCATGCAACTTTGCTGTGTGTTTTCAGACTAGATGAATGCACATGGTAAATAAGTGTGAATTGTTTCACTGATGATGTGAAAAGCTTAAAAAAATTAAACTACTCTTTTTGGCCTCTCAGAAGTGAATTCTACTCAGAATTGGGCGGAATGATGATTCTTTTTCTGCCTCTGAGCTAAACATAACCAGGGCAAAAGTAGGAGARAATAGCTGGACCAGATTTGCCCATAGAACGGAGGGCTAGCACGGATCTTTGAGAAAGCTGGGATGGTAACTTGTATGTTACAAATTATTGGTAATAAAATATTTTGTACTTATTTCTAGGTGAACATAAGAAACAATTCTGTGAAACCTGATTCGCACAGATCTTACCCATGCTCATACAAGGACTGCAGTGAAAAGGAGCTTTTGCCAGTTTTGTGTCCATACTGTGGAAAACATTTTTGCCTCAGGTGAGTGGAACAGAGTGTTTAAACATCGATATTAATTCTTTAATGTATGGAAAAGGCAATAGCAGTTTTACATTGTTGTTTACAGACATCGTCATCAATCAGACCATGAATGTGAGAAGCTGGAAACCCCAAAACCTCGAATGGCTGCCACACAGCAGCTTGTTCAACAGATTATAGGCAAGTACAGAGGGATATACTTTATCTTTTCTTCAGAACACTCTTTGAGCTTCTGACCTCCTTTGAAGGGTTAAGTCTGACCCTTTGAAGAGTTAAGTGAGAAGAAAGGATGGGGGTTCCTTGGTTAAATATCCCTAAACGTCCATGTCAGCATTTAATACTGTTCATGTAAACTGAGACAAAATATCAGTATGAAGAGAATCTCTAGAGAAAAAATAGGGCACAGGTTTATTTCAGAATTATTGTCTTGTCATTCTACAATTACTGTAATATAGTTAATTGTACCTAGCCATTATTATTTGCATATTAATTCATGTGCAAATAATGCAGTTGTGTTGGGTGTGCATCTCAGTCTGCTGGGATCACAGCTACACAATCAAGATGGCCAGAAAAGGCTGATTCTACAATGTAATGATTTGCAGATTTTAAACAAGCTTTAAGATAGGAAGAGAATAATCAACACTGCCCAGCTGGACAGTGGAGTTATGTGTAGAAAGGAGGATCTGAAACTGTTGCCATGTGAATGCTGTGATGGCCACAGGTGTAAAAACATAAGAATTTGTATCTATTTGGCTTCTGCAKCCTGTGTTTACATCATGACAGTGTTCATCTACTTCCATTCCTTTCAGTGTAAAGGAGTTCTGCTAGAAATGTAAACATTCCGAATATTCTTGAGTAGGAGTACCTGCTGCATGACCTTGGGAGGATATGAACAGACACGAAAGGGATGGGTTCCTTGGAGATACAAGGAGCCCCAACAGACTAATTGGGTCTATGTCATATGTTCAGGAAACAATCAGAATGATCACACTAACAGGAATAATATTGTTCTCAGATTCTAAAAAAAGTGAAGAAGCAAAAAGCAAAAAACGTAAAGGAGCAAAAAACAGTGAGACAGCAGCAAAAGTGGCATTAATGAAGCTGAAAATGCATGCCTGTGGGGACAAGTCCTTGCCTCAGGTCAGTGATGTTTGTTTTAAATAATTGAATTCTCAAAGGAAATGGAAAGTTTTCTAAATTGCTTGATCTTCATCTAGTTCCCTCAGCTTGGTCTTGGATTTAATTTTTCAAGACCACAGTCACTTAAATGTATATTTCAGCCAGGTACCCAAAAGCAATCTCATTAGTCTTACATATGTTATAAGATGTCTGTGTAGGGTTTGGAGCAGTTGAATCAA
Source organism: Malurus melanocephalus (assembly GCF_030028575.1). Taxonomy (NCBI): domain Eukaryota; kingdom Metazoa; phylum Chordata; class Aves; order Passeriformes; family Maluridae; genus Malurus; species Malurus melanocephalus. The sequence goes on from NW_026623351.1 coordinate 1,045,082, forward strand.
AATCTATTATTTTATAGCAGAAATATATTTGTCTGTCACATAACACTGCAGGGCCAAATGGGTCTTTTGGGGATTCTTAGCAGAATGATGATAGCACTAAGTTGTATTAAAGCTTATTATTTTAGCAGAATTTTATGATAATCAGAGCATAGAATTTTATTATTAGACTAGAACAGGATTTTTAGAATCACTGTAGGACAGTTTTGTAAGTAGTGCAGCACAGAATTTTACAGCACATGTGGTTCCTTATCACTTGGACTCTGCAGATTATGTCATATCTTAATACTTGCAATGTCAGTATTTCAGATCATCTAGTCTTGAAACRTGTAAGTGCTTGGTTTTCCCATCCAGAATGAATTCATATGTTAGGGCATTGCAGTGGAAAATTCAGTCTGATCATAAGAATGTGCCTTAAAAGTTTGAGTTTGATAATTTGGAGGGTTGAGGGATGAGTATGCCGACTTAAATTGGTACCAGGATGTTTCAGGTGCAGGTTCAGCCACTCACCCAGAATTAACATCTGAAGATTGAGGGTGTTGTATATACAATACCATTTGTATGTGTAGAAAACCCAGTTGAGAAATGGTTTTCATAAACTGAATCACACAATTATCATCCCATTCATGAAACAGAGAGGAAGGAGGTATAGATAAGGGTCAATACAAGTGGGTGTTGTGATCATCTTTTCACATCTGAGGTTTCTACAAAGGTAAAGTCATGATTCCTTGGACAACTCCAGGTTTGTTGAGGCCAGAAAATCTGTCCAAATTTCACTCATTACCTGAAATGATAAGAATTTACTCATTSTTGGGAATTATCCAAACCTCAGTGAAAGCTAAAGGGAGACCCCATTTGTGACCTTTTCATGTGACCTTTACTTAGGGAGTTAGTAAGGGACAGGTATTTTAAACTTCRTAGAGCAGTTAATAAGACCACTGTCACCCTGAGAACAGAGAAGGACTGACAGTGGAGGATATATTAGACATTTTTCTGGTTGGAGAGCAGGAAAATGAGCTTCTTCCACTGGGCATCTGGTGGGTGTCTGCTGGCTATTTTAAAAATCAGCTTTAAGTAAGGCTTTACCCTGTTTTCCCGTATGGAAACTTCTCCCTAGAGCTCATTTTAGTGCACCATTACTTTGAGGTCTGTAGGGCAGGTGGAACACAGAGGCAACTCCATGATTTTCACACCATTCCTGAATTTTTTTTTTTTCCTTTTTAATGAATGCCATTGTCAGACTGCACAGCAGAGGGCATGGGAGTGTCAGCAAACTGTTGATTAAATCCTACCAGAGTGGTAAGACCATCAGTTTTACCACAAGCAAAAACTTTCCCTAYGCCTTATTTTATCTCCAGTAAGGGTGTAATGTCACCCCTCGGGTGTTCAAGGGAAAAGTCCAACATAATTAATTTGCCAAGTGTATCTGGGGGCTTATTTCCTGCCCACAGTCCATTTGGCCCCCAAAAAGGTGATCTCCTGTCTGGAGATTGTTTTAATAGCCCAGTTGGTGTTTCCCTGAATCCAGCACACAGAATATCCMTACTGAATGTATTTAGGTTTCCTTGTTGCATTTGCTGGTTTTGGGAAGGAGACAAAAGGGAATTCCAGTTTTAAGACAAAAGGGAGTTCYAGTTTTACCTTAACAATTGAATAAGAAACCACTCAATTTACTCCAGTTACTAATATTTTCTAATGTTTCAGAGGGATCGCTCCAGGACATGATTCTGTTTGAATAATGAGTAATTGTGCTCCAGTATCCTTGAAGAAAACATTGTTTAATTTATTATTTACTGCTGCACAAAGGATGGGACTCAGTCCTCAAGTGGCATAGGGAAGGGCCTTGTACCTCTGCCAGTCTGATTCCCTTCCCTTGTTTCTCTGATCTTGCTCTCTGTTAGGAGAGATAAATCAGGATGTTTTTGTGGTTTGAAGGGGTTGTCATTTATAGAAGGGTTACTAGGTAGGGGTGTGAATCATTTTTCCTCCTTTTCTCCTTCCCTCATTAGCAATTGTAGTTTTTTGCAAGCAAAATGTGAAGCCTTTAATTTCTCTGATACTTGCAGTTTTTTACAGATTCCTTATTGCTTTTCACTACTATGGCCAGTCATACYTGATTTTTAAATCTTTTCCACTTACTAGATTTAGAAATACCTTGATTTTTCCATCAAGGGTTTTACTTCAGATCTGTATTTATGCATTCTCTTAAAAGAACTGTATTTAAATTACTTTTTCACCACAGTATTATGTTGGAGCACACCAAGTTCAGGCTCTTACACTGATTTTATAATACCTAAAACATTCTATGTGATAGTATTGTTTTAGGTTTWATCTTAGTAGTGTGCATTTCATAACATCATAGAATCAAAAAATGCTTYGAGTCTGAAGGCACTTTAAAGATAATTTAGTTCCAAGCCCCTTCCATGGGCAGGGACCCTTCCTATCATGTCAGGTTGCTAAGGGCATCATCCAAGCTGGCCTTGAACACTTCCAGATACTTTGGAATTCCAAATACACTGGAATTTAACTRTTGAAAATAACTACAGCTATTCCATCGCTGAGTCTTCATATGATTTTTTTTCTTTATACTTGCTCAGAAAGGAGATAAATCTGCKTAGGCAGAAGTAATAATACAAAGACCTGCTTGTAACATTCTTCACAAATAGTACCACTGTAATAAGTATGGGCRAGGAGGAAAGGGAGTTATTTCAAATATTGTGGAACAGAATTTTAAAAACSCACCTTCAGTACCTATAAGAAAATTTTTAAAGTTGCTTCCTAATTCCTAAGGCWATAAGCTCTAAATAGTGTAGCACAAATCACTGTACATTAATYTCCTTTATCAGTCATTTTTTTATTGGAAATAAGAACCATCTAATTGATTAATCAACTAGAGTAGCAATAAATCTCATTGATAAATTAAGTCTATTAGTATTCAGCACATCTCTGTTTAAATTGCTTCCTAGACTCSTTTTAGCCTTCTGCCCAGCTTGTTCCAGTTTGATGACAGACTTTTTAAATATGAGGTTTATGCCTGTTAGGCATATTAGTTTTCTTCATCACTATATAGAGATTGATACGTTTATCTTAGAGGTGCACGGCAGAAGGGCAGGGGCAATGGGAACAAGCTTGTGAAATTTCAATTAGGTAATATGAAAAAAATCACACAGTGAGTGTGGCCAGACTTTGGAACAAGCTGATCTGAAAATTTGTGGAATCTACATCCTTGTGATGTTCAAGATTGATGGAATCCGTTCTTGGAGCAACCTGATTTACCTCTATAGTTAGGTCCAGCTTTAAAATTCCTCTTGCTTTGAGAATGATTTTGAACCATATGACAYCATAGGTCCTTCCTGATCTTTCTTACTCTATGTTCAGGAAAATCAGCCTGTCTTAGGCAGATTTCTCTAGTCTCTCTGTTCCAGTTAGCTTTTTTTGCCAGTGATTGCTTCTTTCAGTGTCAGACCTGATGAGAGTTATCCCTCTGGACCTGACCAGCTCAAAACAGGARGGCCATGCTGCAAAACACTGTTACTTATTGTGTCCTTGAATGAATAATGTTTTCTTGGATATGGCACAGAAATTCCAGGAGGTGTATTCTGGCTATAGACTCTGTAGCTGTAGGGATGCAACAATAGAAAGTTTCCAACATTCCTTCTCTTTTCCAGGCTGAACAACTCTCTAGTCATCCTGAGAACTGGAGGAGCAAGCATAGAAATGAGCTGGGGCACTGATAGCAGTTGAGTGATGTTAGTATGTATCTGTAATAGAATGGCTGTTGTGTTAGCTGTCCTACAAGTTGTGGTCATTTACACTTGAGGAAGATTCAGGTCCTGCTTCCTTGGCCCCTTTGTAATATTTTGGACGTTGAAGATTTTTGTTTGTRTGGAGAACACTCAAATTTCAAGGAMAACGTACAGGTTGAAATTCAGAGTCGCTTTTATGAACACGGTTGAGGTATTTCTATATGTTTCTAGGGAATGCCTAAATAAATCCTTTAAGAAGAAGACTTCTATTTTGTTTGATAGGGTCTGGCTTTGACTCAGCAAGGATAATCCTAAATGATGAATATGTAGCAGTCATGATTGCTATATGTTATCCCAGTCCCATTCAGAATCTCTCCCTTATTACTTTTGATTACTCAAGATTACTYTTGACATAAATTATTCTCAGACAAATCTTTTGGCCTAGTACGAATTGTTTAGTACATGAAAGGAGCATACAGTACAGGATAAAGGATTAGCTGGTCATGATCTGAATGTTGGTTTGTGAAGCAGGCATTTCTAGGACAATCAACTGTTCTAACTGCTTTTACATTCTAATATGAGACACTAAACTGCTGCCAAAAACAAATACTGCTTCTTCAAACTCWCCTTTTTCTCCCAAGAGCAGATGCCTTTTCATGTCTGTCTATATATAACAATGTAGCTGTGGGACTCATGGGAAAAGATGTTCTCTCTACCATTAAGAACTTATGGCCATSATATGTGTGCCTGTAGCTGGAGAAGATTGGATTTGATGATCTTGGTAATTTATATGTTCCAGGAAAATTGTCCTGCTGGAATAAAACAAATTTCAGTTGATAATTTTGAGCCTAAATTTTTTTTACTGAAAAACTATTAGATACATTTGACTGGAATGATGTGTTTCGTCTGTGGATAATTTTTTTGTTTGTTTTGTTTTGTTGTATTTTTCATGTTTTTCTAGACAGAAAGAATTTATTTTCAAGTATTTTTACCAAGAGGAAACAAAGAGAAAAGCAAACCCATGTTCTTTTCCAGTAAGTGGAGTATTGGCAAAGTAGTAGATTTTGCAGCTTCCTTAGCAAGCCTTARAAATGACAACAACAAATCAACATCCCAGGTAAGTCAGCAATAACAAACATTTTCCAGGTTGTTGCATTTTGGTTTTATTTTTCTTCAGCCTTTTGTCCCTCTCTCATCCCAGTTCTTTCATCTTGGCTAGGCAAATTTTGATGTTAACTTCTGTGCTATTTGTCTTACAGAAATTGAGATTATGCCATGCTGCTTCTGGAGAAGCCTTGCCATTTGAACACACACTGGAAACATGGCTATCTGATAAAGACTATCCACTGTACAATGGAGGGAATATAATTCTGGAGTATCTCGATAACGATGTTCTATTTATAGAAGATGCTGATTCCTACTTTAGTTAGTCAATAAATTATCACAAACCAAAAAAATCCAATATTTTTTAGAAGCATGGTATTCAAGCAAGTCCAGTTTTCTTTTAAAATTACTGGTATGCCAGAATCTGTCTTTCACTGTAAAGACACAATTCCCATCAATTTCTCAGTTGCTTGACTGACAGAACAACTATGTCCTGACAGGAAAATTAAAATAAATAATATTACAGATGTTCACATTCTAGAAWAAATTCTTGCTCTATTGAGCTATATAATATTGAGGAATTTTTTTTTAAATTTTGTATTTATTTTTGTGTAAATGGTGGGGACAGTATGTCTTAATAAACAATGAAAATGAAAACTTGCACTGTGTGTCTGTTTTTTGAAGGAAAGAAACATAYTATGCTATTGCAGCATTTTTCCTACATCTACAAGAACAGATTTCATTGAGTTTGGAAACCAGGAATGTCCAYACACCAGGTCTACATTTTCTTCCTGTAACAGTTTAACAGGAAAGCTTTTGTAGGAAAGCTTTATGAAGCAAAAGGAAATTCATACAGGTGCCTTCCTGTTCGTAAATCTCTTTGTGTGATTCAGTGGGAAATAAAAGAGAAATTAAAATTGTCTTCTCTAAGTCCTATGTAAAAGAAGAGGAAAAAATACAGTGCAACTGGAAGCACAGCATTCAACAGTTTGTAGTTTCATATGGGCATTTCCACCCTTAGTTAAATCTCTATTGTTTCCTTTTCACCAGTCTGTAAGGTGGAGTTACTAAGTTTTAAAGTGGTTGTGCACAGTGATTGTACATACAGAAGTTAGACCTACAGGTGTATATGTCCTATACAATTGATGGCTTTCTCAAATTTTGGTGTCRCTTAGTGCTCATTGAGAAGGTAACTTATAGTATCATTGGTTGGTAGACTCCAGAATTTGGATGTCTTTCAAAGCTGGATTGAAAATTCATAGCAAGRAAGAAACATGAGATTATGTTTATCACAGTCATGGCTGTTTTGAATTACTGAAACATAAACCCACAATGATAGGACCAGCTCTGTCCTAACCATAAGTCCTGATGTAAAACAAAGGAGCTTTGCTTTATCTGTTTAAATAGGCCGGTTACAATCTAAACTCATCCTGCAGTGCCCTTGAGCCTGCTCAATTTAAGCTAGAGGWGCAGAACCCTTTCAAGACTAACACTTCTAATTTGCTTTTACCTGTTGACAATTATTCAGTCAGTGTGCTCCAATAAGAAGATRGGAAGGCAATCCTGCAGTGACAAGACAGTGGATGAAGGGATGTGAACAGAGCAGTAGAAGGCAAAAGCCTTCATTTGCAAAGCTGTAGTTCTGCGGTGCTGTGCAGTGTGACTGAAATACTGAAGCAAGCCTATTCATCGGATACAAAAGAGGCTTTAGCAAGATTTTCAGCTGGACCATGGAAGGTGTGATCCATTGCTACMAAAATGACCTAGTGGCATGTGATCAGAGCACAGTATTCAGATCAAGGAGGAGAAATCTCTGTCTCCCAGAGCCTGACTCACTGCTAGATCAGTGTAACTCTGCTTTGACTAAGTTTGAAAAGGGAAGACCTACCTTTCTTTCTCAAAAATGGGGCACTTACTTTTAGGCAATTACCTTCATTAGCTGTTCTGATGTTTGCAAGGATGTTCCAGCTTTATGTGCACTGTGACTGAACATACTCAGTAATGCCTGGAAGTGTTACTGGGCCACAGAGAGACTGAATGTGTACATTGTTCAAAAATGTCAATATGATGCATGTCAAGGACATCGTCCTGCCACTGCCAGACATACATGGAAGTAGGGAGAAACTYTATGAAGAGGGCAGGGGGCATAAGGTTAAGGAATCTTGGTAGTCCTCTGAGAAATGGACTTTTGGTTCAGAGAGCTGACACGAGATGGAGAGATGCACTCAGACCTGCAAGTGGAGGTAGACAATGCATCGAAGTCACATGGACATTGATAAATCTGGATTTGGTGTTTTGGTTCATTCAGCTACAACATTCAGTAACTGACAGGAAACTGTCAGGRTTTTTCTCCAGTAGATGCTTGCCTAAAGGAAAACATTGYMCACTGTGCATAATACTAGATTGTGGTKAATTTGTACCAGTTTTAAGACAGACATGCATGACATACCCATTCTAGGCACAGCTGCAATRAAAGTAAAAATCACAATGTAAGTTCTGCCTGGCATACTCTTCAAAGGTAGTTTCCATTGGCAGACCAATAATGTGGTTTTTTTCCAGTGGCTGTAGTGTCAGTTTTCAGTACTGCCCAGTAAAAGTTCCTTTGCAACAATTTAGAAATATCTGTAGGATTACTGTGTATTGATTTAACTCGCATAAAACCYCAAAAAGAACTCAGTAAGCCTGTCACTGTTGTTTCTTATTTTGCTTTATAGTACTCTTTACTGTAGTTTTATCATGACTTATGGAAAAATTACTTTACTGGCTCTGTCATGGATGTCACACAAAGGAAATTGTTTCTGGTTTCCCTGAAGGAAAGGGTTTTCAGTAGCTGGATGTTTTGGAAATCTTTGTCTCCTGCAGCATAAAGTATGGTAGCATTTTTCTGCTTTCTCCTGCCTGTCTCTCCAGTTGTTATCTTGCTTTCCAGTACAAGAGGAACAGTTTCCTTTTCCCTTGTATTTATTTTCCTCCCTCTCCTCTGCAATTGTCTATTCATTTTTCTTTTTATCTTAGGCCTCTGTGGTACAGAATATGCAGTAAGAGGCCAACCAGCATTGTGTAACCAGTGAGCAAGGAAGAGYCTTAAACAGAACCTGTTCTCCACACAGTTGCTACCAATGCAAGTGAAAAATGCTGCTATGCAACAGGGTAATTTTCCTTTTTTAGCTGAAMATCCTCATTCTCTACTTACACCTTTCCTCCTGATTCTGATTTTTCTGCCCTAGCAGTTGCAGACAAAATAATTGAAATAACACTTTTTTTTTTTTTGGTGGATAAAGAGTAGACTTGGGATGCAGGAAGTAAATATTTGGGGAGACCTCAAAGGTTTTGCCAGGGTGGTTGCTTTCATCAGTCGCCAGTAATGGCTAAGGGCTATCAGCTTGTAAATGACAGTACAAACATGGCAAGTCACAGTTCATAAGACTCCAAAATGTTTTCACTATCATCTTATTCCAGGAATCTGTCTAGGATTGTACATAGAAGCTCACTCCATGAAGTTTTCAGAAATCAAGAAGCAAAACCAAATTAAGCTAGTCTGACACAAATAATTGAGAAGAGGTAAAAACTCCACCCCAATCAATGAACAAAAGCAGAAACTTTTCCAGACCTTCAGTATCTTGCCCAGGCCAGAACTGCTCTAATTTTATCTGTTTAGACTCAAACATATCCTTACTTAGCATAAGGATTGGCATTGTGGAAATGGGGTAAATCTGCTTCTTTTGAAGTTGTAGACATTTTATGATTAAGCATAAAGCAAATGGCATATTTCCTGGTGGGTTTTTTTGTTTTGTTTTTTTGTTTTTTTTTTTCTGAAACTAATTATCTTAGCATGTTTTCATAGGGAAAGTTCAATGACTGCATTTGAAAAAAAAAAAAAGTCCACCTTGGAGGAGTCATCTGGCATTTGAAACCACTGTTAATTTTGTAGGCCTGTGTTTAGAAGGTGCTGAACTGTTTCACTTCAAAGTTAATAAATAAAACTTTAACTTCTAGTAGATGYAAAGAAAATATATGTAAAGTTATTCAAGCAAGAAGAGGAATTTATCAAAATAAATACTTCCTGATTTTATAATAAACAGTGCTTTCAGCCAAATCACAAAAATAGGTGAATATGAAGCTTTTTGGTTGTTCTAGCTGTAATTTTAGACAATGCACAAGGTTAAGGCTTTGAAAACATTTTATAAGAAACTCCCGGTAGCAGCTCCTGGTCTAGCTCCAGTTCAAACTGCTACAAAGTTGCCTGGCATCTGTTTGTAATATATGCAATACAGTTTGGAAAGGGTTGTGTCAACACCAAGAGCTCAATTCTGCTTGAATACACGCCCTGTTAGATCGGCTCAGCAATGCTATAGTGAACGAGAAATAATATATCACACTAAGAAAGCAGGCAGCAATCTCTTGTACTTTTATTTTCCTCATTTTCTSTATCTGAGTCTGTTTTAGAAAAGTATGCAATCTGGGGTATGATCAGTCTGGCTTGAAGACGTTTTATCAATAGATCACATCTCTTCATCCAGTTTATCAGGTGACACATGAAAATACACCTTGCAGCCTAGTGGTCTCAAACATAAAACACAAAATTTAATTTCAGATAGAAAAGAAATAGGGGGTTGGATTAGGGAAATTCTTATACTTGTTAGGAGAGAACTTTAGGCATTTAATTCTGCTGATTTTAGGGTGAATACAGAATTTGAAATCTCCTGTAAAACCCTTGCARTAATGTTAAGTATACTACTGACAATGCCAAAGAAGCCATTTTTTCATAACACTCGTGGAGTCCTRTATAGTTTGTACTAAGGCATGTTCAGCTGCTTGGCTCAATAAAAACCAAATCTGAACCAGAGTGCCTCTTTGATTGGGCTGTATGCTTTTGGTATAAACTAGCAAAGAACGACTTGCAACATAATCAATAAAAACACAACCTACCATCTCTGTAGTTCTTTAATGACTGTGAATACTTTAAAAAGYAGGCTTATTCCTGTTTATGCATTGGGAAGGAAGAAATGTGTAATTGTACAGTGACTTGTCCCAYACAACAGGGCTGGTGAGAGTGGAAATTTACCTTCACTGAAATGGAAAGGACAAAACTAACCCCACTTGGCCTAGCTGTGGGTTGGATTGGCATTGGGGAAATGGGGTAAATCTGCTTTTTTTTGAAGTTGTTCTTTTGAAGACATTTTATAATTGTTTTAAGCATAAAGCAAATGGCAGCCCTTGTCCTGTTTACCCAGATCATTTACCCATTTTACATAGGACCGCAAATTACATCAGTTGCAATTTGTGAGGACAAGCCAAGCCCTCAGTGTTTTGCCTTTATTTGATGACAGACAACAGGCTCAAAAGATCACAGGGAAAAAACGAAACTAGTGTTAGTGAGGCTTGGAAAGTTTTTTTCCTCTGTATGATTTTAATTAATATTGAAAATGCTTCAAYTGAACTGCAAATCGCTTTCAAAAATCTTTGAACTCCGTGAGGGTTGTGAGGCACTGACACAGGCTTTCCAGTCACGATCCATTTGCCCCACTCCTGGARGCSAACAAGGYCCRGCTGGATGGAGCTYTGAGCAACCAGGYCGAGTGGAAGGTGTCCCTGGCCACGGCAGAGGGGTTGGTTATGACCTTTAMAGCTCCTTCCAACCCAAACCATCCTTTCAATTTATGATAAACTCCAATCGCGTGCTCTGTGGGAGAGCATTTACGGTACCTCCGCCCTGCCACGTCCAATTATTAACAAGAAGTCGACATCAAAGACTAATTTCAACACTCCCGCGGTAGATTTTGCCAGCGCCAGCACCAAGGCAGCGGCACCCGGCGCCGGGCTCCCTCACGCAGGCACCGAGCGGGGGCAGAGGGGGCGGGCCCGGCCTCGCGCGCGGCGCCTGCGCMTGGGCGGGAGCGGCGGCGGGGAGGGGAGGGGAGGGCGGCGCGCGCCCCGGCCGCCATTTCGGGCACCGTGAGGCGGGAGCGCCCCCGCCCAGCGCTCGGTGCGTGTCCGCCACCCCCGGGGCGGGGCGGGGCGTGCGCTCGGGGCATTTCCGCATTTGCACAGGGCTTAAATATAAACCAGGTGAAGGGRAAGACTTCGAGTTTGCAAAGAAGCAAGAAACGAGCCGTTATAATTTTTTTTCTTGGGTTAATCTCTCCTTTTGTAAGGCTCTTTATCTCGGAAAAGATGGCAGATCCCTGGCAAGAATGTATGGATTATGCAGTTGATTTAGCAAGGAAAGCTGGGGAGGTATGTRTAAGCTCTTTATTAATAATAACGTTTTGTATTGAGTGTAATATGTGTGTAGCTTTTGAAGATGTTGGATGTTGGAMTTTCTTCTGAAGAGTGTTTTGTCARAAACCTAAATAGGCAGAATAGTTTGTGATGTTCAAGGTCAAAATTAGAGTGTCTTTTATGCATGCAACTTGGTTGATTCAAGAAAACAACTTTTCGCTTTTCTTTGGCCTGGTAGGAAAGGCTAAGGAGTAACTTTTGTTCCTTGAATTTGATTTTAAAAATAAAGAAAATTCAGACTTGTGGTAAACAAAGAGCATCTCAATTTTCCCCCTTAAACTACTTCTGTCTACCTTATTATTTTACCACCTGAAAGCTGGTGACAGTCTTTCTTGTGAATGCCTCAATCAGCTWTAAAAAGTGGCTTGTTGATGGCACACAATACCATATTGTGTTCTCTCCATCCTTGGAAGTGTCCAAGGCCATGTTGGATGGAGCCCWAAGTCTGGTCTAGTGAAAGGTGTCCCTGCCCWTGGCAGGGGAGTTGGGACTAGGCARTCTTCAAGGCTCCTTCCAACCCSAACCATTCTATKATTATTTCTCYTCATGAAGACTGCTTTGCTTCTGTAAACAAGAACCATTCCTTGCAGTGGTGMTATTTTGCCATTTCAGAKCYAAGATGGCTTAGAACAAGACAAAGKTTGYACATCTTGGCAAAGGCTCMGCACCARTGGTTACCAAATGTTCAGATCTTAGTAGTTCTGCTTGGTACATTTGAAGGCTGTGGCAGTCAGACAAGATGGCACATGTACTAAATCTGTGCCCTGCAGCTGCAAAAGCTGTGGAGTATTGTCTGTGCAATGACCTCATTMAAGTCTTGCCTCAGAAAATCTTTCTAAGTTGTAATAATTCTGTTGGCTGTGAGACATGGGTTCTTGCTTAAGCTGATTCTGAAAGTTTTAAAATCATAAATGCAGGATCTGGCTAAAAATGGCTGACTTGAGCTCAGTGTTAGTTTTTTTTGTTTAACTCTGGTATTTAAATTTCTAAATCTAAAACTTGTCCTAACAAAATTGACCCCAGCTTGATCTTCCTGTAGTACTCAGATGTAAGGCCACGTAAAAATTAGTRCTGAGTAGGGACTAGAGATGCAAGTCCCAACTCCTGCAGTTAAATCCCAGTTATGTCCCTGCTTGTGTTTGTGTTTTGTGTGTGCAGTATAGAAATTACTGTGAAAATTATGCTTACATTTTTTTGAAAACTAGTATTTTCCATACTGTTAACAGKGAAAGATTTTTTTAATTTTTGTTTTTGTTTTAACAGATAATTCGTGGAGCACTGAAAGAAGAAATATCTGTTATGACTAAAAGTTCACCTGTAGATCTAGTGACAGAAACTGATCAAAAAGTAGAAAACTTCCTTATTTCTTTGATAAAAGAAAAGTATCCTTCTCACAGGTATGGCTTGTTAGTGGTATGCTTTTTGACAAAAGAAAAATGGAAAGTTTAAGATTTTGCTTGGTAAAATTTTATTACAGCTGGCATGCTGGAAAGTTGTAGCATTCTTCTTTACTTCAATAAATTAAGTATTGTAGAGTAGTAGTGGGTTGAAGTTTTGCCCAGGGCTGTAGCAACAAAGTAAGGTGTCTGCAGGTCTACTGACATGAGGCTACATTAGGCTGAAATGTTGCTTCCACTTGAGCTGGAAGTGTAAACTGTAAGAAACTTCTTGGTTATTGTGTTGGAAAATCAAAGGTGGCCCTAGGAGACCTGGAACCCACATTTCTTGTCTGCTTTTGAAGTGTGCCTTTGCTGTGTTGGATGGGTCCTGTGGGTCTGAATGTGCCTTTGGCCAATGTCACGCAGTTTGACAACATCAAACATCCTTAAAAGAAGACAGGATCTTGTTCTGYGTAACAGAAAGACTGTCTTACAAAATACTGGGTTTCTTAATTGCTCTTCCCTTTTTYCCCCCCTTTCCCTGCCCCTCTCTATACCCCTGTCCTCCGCCCTTCGAAAAATGTGTTCTTAAAGGGTGATCTRTATGTATTTTACTTACGTGTATCTGTCTTTAAAATTTTGACATAATGGCTGAAGTTTTATACAGTTTCCTTAAAGTCAGTTTTCTTTTTTTTTATTCATTTTATTGGAGATTTAGTGATTATGACTGTGTATGTGAAATTTGTATAGAACTGGAACAGCTGAGGTGATGCAGAAGTTCAGTAACCAAATTAGTATAAGCACACAGACTTGTGAAATGACCTTGAAATAACAGTTTCTGTGATACTGATAAGCATTCTAGAATATTTTAGCTTMTTTTTATTTTAGGTAACAAATGTCRCATTGTACATAATGTGCTGAACTTCCCTTCCTAACAAATTACTCATCCACCTATTCAGTTTCTCATGTCTTTGTGAAGGTCTGCTGCTTTTTGGAAACATGCTGTTTCTTTCTGATTATTTATCTTCGCTTTTGTAGTTAATCATAAAACTCCTAATCAATATTAAAGGACCTCATTTGTTTCCTCTCAGCAGTTCTCATTTTACATGTGAGTGGAGGAAAGCATGTGTTTGCTGCTAACTTTTCATAGGTTGACTAAYGTGTGATAAATTATGACAACCTGCAAAAGGCCTCAAAGAGAATTCCACCCACTTAGACTCATTCTAATAATTTTGSAGTCCGAAACAAACACTTCCATGAGCAACAAAAACCGTGAAATATGGGGTCCTGTGGCATTGTGCCTTCTGTGACCCTGGGGTTTAGTACTTTGGCTGAGCATGCATTCACCCATCTTCTTCAGAAACTCTGGAGTGAATTTCATCCCTTTACCATGTTACTATTTTGTCATGCTTGTAAAATKAAAGTTTTGAGATTAACAACTTTCTGTCATGTTTGGGTTGAAATCAGTCTTCAAATTTAACAGTTACTGCAGCATTCTAAYCAGAGACATAAGACCACAAAAGCTTTCTTCACTGAAAACACAAGCTGAAAAATAATGTTGTATAGCACAAATAAGCTGAAAAAGGTAAATAGCTATAGGTATTTTAAACAAAATTTGATGGTGCTGTTACTTGAAAAAAATTACAAAAACATCAATGCTGTTTCCATCAATTCAGAACATCAAGTTCTGAATGCTAAATTCAGTATTATTCTAATATTTCTGACTTGAAAATTCTGGTATTGTTTCTATACTGAAACATTTCCCCCCCCCCCCCACATATTGTGCTTATCCTTGACATCATAAATATTGATGCACCCTTAGTCAGATGTTCTTGGTGCTTTCTGGATAAATTGTATTTCTCAGCTTTTTGCATATGGTCACTGGTGGTACTCAAAGCATCATCTCACTTTAAAGAATTTCAATGTGAAGCACAGTGTTGTAATTCAGACATTTTTAAACAATTGTCTTTGTGTTTTAAATGTGTTTCTACTGTAGCTTTATCGGAGAAGAATCTGTTGCAGCTGGACAGGGCAGCATTCTGACAGATAACCCCACATGGATTATAGACCCTATTGATGGAACTACCAACTTTGTACACAGGTTGACCTTTCATTTTTTTTTTACATTAGCATCCTCAACTGATTACCCTTTTGCTTTCTCCAGTTCTTGAAAAGTAAGGTTTTTATTTTTAAATTCCTTTAAAAGTGATACTATGAATTTGTTAATAGTTACAAATTGCTACTTATTGAGAGCCATTGGGCAGTTTTTGTAAGCATTTAAATATTCCTGCATTATAATAGTCTCACTCTGTTGCCTAACATCAGTTATTCCATAAGAGGCCTGTRTTATATAGCAGGGATCAGCAGCATTTGGCATGGATTTCAGAGATACATGGCAGATTTCACCAGTTAAGGGCTCAGAATTAGAAGTTGGAGCATCTTGAGACAGGTGATAACAGCTCCAGGTTCTGATTTCTAAGAAATTTCAAGTCCCTTGAGATCCAGGAGCCCCAACTAGGAAAGAAAGCAGGATACCACCAGTAATTTATCAGTGGTATTTTGCACCAGCATGAGGAGGGGACTTTCAGTGTAATGCTGTGACAGCCTGTTCCTTATGTCTTTGAAACATGATAGCTTTTGGCCCTAGTGAACTTTTCTGAGTGTTTCATTKAAGTTTTGAAATTACTATTATGTGCACAATGATTTTTAACAGCTTCTGAATCCTGCTAAATAGCATGTTCCAAAAGTWAGAAGAACCTCTTCTGCTGAATGTACAGACTTGAAAGTTGGTATTTTTTGCAGATAGTAATGAAAGTCCGGGAATTGRAAAAAAAAAAAWGAAGTATTTGATTGTTTCGAACTTAGAATGAGATGCAATCCACCATGTYGTATATAGTCCCACTGTCATCACTCTTCCTGCATTCTCCAATGTCTGTTTTTCTGATGGCTTTGGTGGAGAAAGGGGAGGTGTGGGGAGTTAATTTGGTTCTTTTTATGAGACCATTTTGGCCAGCTTGTTCCTTCTGAGAAAGGTTAGCAGCTTAGAGGCTTGGCTAGGAATGGCTGTAACAGGTATGGCAGCCTAGTGGGTAGAAAACTTTGTGCTTCAAACGGTAATCAGCATTATTGGCTCTGTTTTCAGCTGAATTGTGCATATTCCAAAAAAACTATGTCCTCTATAGTCCAAGTTTGTTTTTGAAATGTACATTATATTTAACTGAAGAGTGTCTTTATTAAGAGAAAGCATGGTAATGAAAGAAGTGTAGTATCTCACTGTAAATTAGTGAAATGTTTTGTTTTGTAGGTTTCCATTTGTGGCAGTTTCAATTGGCTTTGTTGTAAACAAAAAGGTATACTTTTTATTACTTAATATCTAATCCAACCCAAATTAATTTCTTGTTTTAGTTACAACTAAGTTCTGTAATTTCCTATTTCACAGTAAGTAGAAAGAAAAGGAAAAAACCCTCAAGGTGTTTTTCTTTTTTTCTTGCAGATAGAGTTTGGAATTGTGTATAGTTGTGTAGAAGACAAAATGTATACTGCCAGAAAGGGAAAAGGTGCATTTTGCAATGGTCAGAAACTTCAAGTATCGGGCCARCAAGGTAAGCTGAACTGAGTAGCTTCTTTCTGGTAATTACCAGATTGCAAATGAGACAGCAGAAGTTTCACACCTGGATATATTGGTATTTCTTAGCTCATAGTTTTGTTTTGCAAGACTTTCTTTCGCCATGGGCTGTTTAATTTTGAGAAACAGTTTTTATGTTCTCTTTGATGCATATGATGTGATCTGTGTAAAATCAGGACTCAGCAATTGAAGATTTTAGTCCCCATGTGTCTATGTTGTGGTTTTGTTAGTTTGTTTCTTTGTCTTTAATTCCCTGGATATCTGTAATCTGTTTGAGATGTTCTTTGGAGTGTAACAAATCAGCCAAACCATTCAACTTCYCCCAGGAGTGACCTGTTGTCTTAAGTCAGTAGGATTCTTCTCTGCTTACATCCCTACATCAAGTAAAATCCATGTTTCAAATGGGACCTTTAAGTATCAGGACTGTTTTAATTTTTATAACAATAGACTTTTACTTAGTACTGGCATCAGTTAATGTATATGCATAGTTGAAGCAGATCATGTCTCTTTCATTGTATTTTATTTTTTCCTGCCATTTTCCAAGTTAGAACAGATTTTTATGTTTGATATATTTAATATTTTATTAAGATAACTCACTTTTATTCAGTCTTCCAAGAAAGCAATGAAGTAAACCCTGCTAGTTATTGTGACTGTTTTAGTTGTGCTGATGGAAGAATGAGGTTTTGTTTCTTTTCCAGATATTACTAAATCCCTTTTAGTAACAGAATTGGGGTCAAATCGTGATCCAGAGGCTATAAAAATAATACTTTCGAATATGGAAAGACTTCTCAGTATTCCTATTCATGGGTAAGATGCTTCCTATTTTTATATATATACATTGATGGTGGTTAATACTGTAAATATGATAATTTTTAGAAACYTTTGGTTGCATTGTATTTGGCACCTTAAATGTGAAATATGATTTAAAAGTTTCTCTCTAGTAGCTTTCATGGAGAAACTGTGTTTAACCTTTTCAAGGTGACACATATAGAAGAGAACCCTAACAATTGATATTGAGAAGCAAAGCTTGTTTGTGTTTGTAGGACTACAAAGTGTTGTATTTACTAATTAAAAAAATTAAATACAATTTTGTGCTTCTCACCCCATCCCGAAATACATAAGGAATAAAACTGGATAACAGAAGTTATATTGCATTTCTTTGTTTCCTTTCAACGTAGTAATGAAAACTGTTGCTTTTTAAATACATATGTACATACATATATGTGTGTGTATATATGTAATATATATATATATATATATCAGAAGATACAAGTAATTCTCCCTTTCATTTCTCAAAACCATACAATTTTAACTTGTCTGAGTAGTTTAGGTTGTCCATGAACTGGTCTTATTTTGGTTGCATTCCCTACCTACTGTCCTCCAGATAAGCCAGTCTACATTTCCGCAAACCATTTGTATAAAGTTAGTTTCAGTAGACAGTTTTTTGTTATTGTAACCATGTCCATGTTTCTGATCTAACAAGTTTTATGCTGAGATTCTCAGGATTCTTGTTTAACAGCATGCCGATTTTTTTCTACTTCCAAAGGCTCTTCCAATGTAGTTAAAGAATATATGCTAAGATGTAAGTAGGGAATACATTTTAGGTGTGTTCACAGGTCAGTTCAACTTGGGCATTTTATTTATAAACAATAAYTTGAGATTGGAGTTGATTTATGTTGCTTCTTGCAATGGTATAGCTGCTGATGGTTACAATTTAATGTACAGTTTAYTGTTAATTGAAATTACTGCAATTATTTTTACAAGTCATATTTACTTGCTAAGTGCATCAGCATTTCCAAAGGAAACTGGAATTTGTGACGTGAGAGTTTGTTGAAGTTATCCAGACCAAATTTATGCTGTGCAATTTATTTTTTATGATTACTGTTAGAGGGTTTGGAAAGTCAAAAGATTTTTACTAGGCATCAGCAGAGAAACTGAAAAAAAAAATGGTTTTTCAGCACTGAACAGTGTACACTCTACTTGAATTCTTGTATTCAAAGAGCAAAATAGACTATCTGTTACTGTTTCATGGGAAATTATCTTCCATAATATTTTTGTCTAGGAAATMATTTGGCATGTTTTTAAACCAAAATTGATAAACAGAATTTGTAAATGTAATTTCTGGAAGTTTGCTGTGTTTGGAAAACTCCTCAAGCTACTTAAGCAACACCTCATTGCYGGTTTTTTGTTTCACTGTAGCATTCCATCATGCTTTCTCTAGCTCAGTTTACTTCCATTGTGATATTTCTTTRTTCTCTATGCAGTCCACACAGACACCGTAACTTTTTTGCAAACTCAATTAAAACATCATCTTGTATCTCCTYTAGGATTAGAGCTGTTGGTACAGCAGCTGTGAACATGTGCCTTGTGGCAACGGGTGGAGCTGATGCCTATTATGAAATGGGGATTCACTGCTGGGATATGGCCGGAGCTGGGATCATTATTACTGAAGCTGGTGGAGTACTGCTGGACGTGACAGGTAAAGACACAGGCCTGCATAATAATATTTTGTCCTTTTACATGACTTATTGGGAATAAAATGTAGTTGAAATGAGAAGGCAAGAAGTTCTTTTCAGTCCTCTTTCCAAGCTACCACTACTGAACAGAATTCCCAACTCWTTAATAGATAAAGGAAGTGCTAATTGTATGTTCTTAACCAAGACAACCTTTATTCCCTTGGCTGTACACCTGGAAAAGTGAAAAAAAGACAGTAAATATATATTGAAGAGAATTTAAATGCAGCTCATACAAGACACCTGTTGTATTATATGCATTTTTGTCTAGAGACAAAACTTGGTCCTAAATAGTAATGTATAATTTACACTCAATTTTTTCAATACTTATTTTAATGCAAACTTTTAATTTTTTCCATATATAAACTGGTTGCTTTGTTTGCCCTGCTTTCTAGGTGGACCATTTGATTTGATGTCTCGGAGAATAATTGCTGCAAGTAGTCAAGCTGTYGCAGAGAGAATAGCCAAAGCACTTCAAGTAATTCCTCTGAGAAGAGATGATGCGACCAACTGAACACCAAAGCTACACCATAAATGTCCTTATCTAATGTTGTCTGGTATTCCCACATGGTCGTTCTACACCTTGAATCAATGGTAGTCTTTTAGTACTGGCGTGGCTGCTAAGTTGAGCTTTGAGATTGAAACAACATTCTAAATAAGCTTTAACTGTTGAGTATTTTATTTAACATTTTTATTAGATAAAAATCTAGAAAAATAAATATATGCAACTAGTATTTTTATGTTTTATACTACACTGGAATGCATAGCAAGAGACTCTTTGGTGTATAGATAAATAAAGATCTCTAATTCTGTAGTGACAAACAAAAACCACTGTCCTAACACCACATCATCACATCTGATCCTGAACCCAAAATGATGACGGCATCACTGTTTATCCAGTCTTACTCTCGCTGGTCTCCAGTGTATCCATTTCCTTACCTCATTGCAGTTTTTGTGAAGGGAGTTCACACATTTCTGAACTTGTTAGTTGCTGGTAGTTTTGACAACAATTTTAAAGCCTTCAWTGCTTACCTATCATTGTTTTTGTAGTCATGATTTTACCTTTCTTATGGTAGACAGACACAGTCTCTTCTTTAGCCTTGTATGTGGCTAGTACTCTTGCAAATCCATTACAGTTTCAAAAGTAAAAGTTATTGTGCCTGAGAATACATGTATCTCCCAGAATTAAGTTCTGAGCACACCTATCACTCAAAATTAAGATGCAGTGTAATTTGCATTTTGTTAATTTTGATTGGCTTTCTTCATGGATGAGTGTGTTTTTAAGCCTAAGGAATCATTAAATCCAACTCAGCTGGCAAAAAAAAAGCCCATAGTCCTTATTTTTTACATAATTTTCTGTAAGTTACGAAAGCTKTGACCAGCCAGGACCAGGTTTCCATTGTGTTATAGAATGTATACAGAAGAAGACACATAGCTAAACCAAAAGGGTTTATCAATCTAAGAAATATTAGTGATTTAATTCTAGGTGTCAGTTGTTGTAAACTTTGAAAATTGTAATGGTTCTGTGCATTTTTGTATTTAAGGTTGTTAAAAGCATCAGTGCACTGTTCAAATAATGAATGCACTTTAAAAAAAGATGTAACTCTGATTGGTTTTTAGACTTTTTGTGTTGAAAAGAAAGTTGTCTCACTGGTTGTTCAGTCAAGATACAGCAATGCTTTGGAAAGCCTGACTTTTTGTACTTCTGTCCCACTATTTTTATTTTGAAAAATGCTATATTGAAGTTTGAACAGATTGCATATTATAAATGTCAGGCTTTTATATCAGTTGWTTTTTGCAGATTTTTTCAGAAATACTTAATTGGAAGATGTATGTCATGCCAGATGATCAATGTTAACAAGGTCAGCCTGCTATTTGAAGGTCTTCTTAAAAAGCCAGACTCACAATTATTTTAGTTTTAAAAATTCCTATTGACTAGGATGGAARCCTTTTGAGCATTTTGCTGTAACTTTATTACTGTAAACAATGTGGGATCATGGTTATTTTTGAGATATCTTGTGTGTCATTGCTGTGGCTTTTGTATAACAAAAKCTACATAACTTCATTTGTGAAATTGAGATATGTCTAAAAAATACTTGAAATGGGAAAATGTTAGAAATAAATTCACTTTAGCAGCAGTGGCTTCAGCTGTGCTTCCTTTCATAGCATTCATCAGGCTGTGATGCTGTGACCCAGCAAACTGGCTCTGTGGGTCTCAAACTTGAGTTGAGCACTTTTTCTTCTTGGCCTCTGATGTGCATGGATCATAAACTGTTGTGCCTTTAGATGTGGGATTTTGTATGCACCTGCACTTGGGTTTTGGAATGAATATTTCAACCTCTGCTAGTGAAATTATTTAATCACCTCCCACCTCAGACTCAAACTTTGTGGATTATCTTGCCTGTCATTTGTGTTGGAGGTCCATCAGGTGGTTGAAGCGTGTAATTTTCTCATTTAACTTTCCTAATAATGCTATCTGAAGAAAAGTTTATATGAATTTCTTATCTCAGCCCTCATCACTCTGTTTGTGTTGGAGATGCGCAATTTCTTTTAACTCCAAATGACAGCTTTTATCAACTGCTTTCTTTTTAATTTCAGCCACCTTTTCAGGAGGATCTGAAATCCTAGCTTGACACTTTGCTAAGCATTGTCTTCTCCAATACCTTTAATATGAGGCCACTTATGTGAAAGGACACTGAAATGTAATTGTTAAGTTTAAAGATATTTTGTTTCTGTACTAGCCTGACAAGATTTTGTAATAAACAGAGAAGTCAAGATTGCTGTGTATCCAAAATGCTTTTGAGATTTTACATATGAGGTAGCACCTGAATCTTTGAAACTATGAAAAGTGTAGCTTTTTTAATAATTTAAGATAAAATTATATGTTTACAAGATAGCTTGTGCTGGGCAGTGAGACAATTGGGAAGAAAGGCCAGTTACCACAGACTAAACAATCTGTCAAATTAAGGTGTTGAATATTTCTCATGGAGCCATCAACAGTCCACTATACAAGAAACTCTTGCAAAGCTTTTCAGTGAACATGGTGGGATTTCACATGGCAAATTCCACTGTGGTTTGAACCTCAGCTGTGAGTGAAGAGCACTCAAGACTTACAGGTGCAAGAAGATCAAGTGGACAGTCAGCAACTGGTGCAAGTGAAAAAATAAAAAATACTACTGGAAGTTAAAGGACTATATGAGCACATTTAACCAGTCCCTTCACCTTCACTCAGAGAATTTAAATGGTCAGCATTGTTGCCATAGTTACTACACAGCCTACTGCTTGTCCTAATGAAGGTCTTCAGAGTAGGGAACTGATTAACTAAATCAATTAGTGCTACAAAATAGGTCATGGTGACCTCTAGCACTGATGTTTCTGCAGGAGGGGAGGTAGCCTTAGTCTACCATCCTGGCTATCACCTGTCACTGGCTCTCTTCATTTACTGATTTGCTGATCATTTGTGATTGTTTTGCAGCTGGAGTAAAGCTCTGCAGGTCGCCATGTAAAACAGAGTGTAACCGTAGTTTCAATCCTGCAGAGCTTTCCCCAGCATGAAATATTGCTAAAGTCACAAAAAGTTTCAGGATCTTGTCCAGCCATCTTACGTAGCCCTGCAGAAAATCGCTTCTCTGTCCTCCTTCTCTGTATGGCATATGGACTATCCCTCATAATATCTGTGACCTACAGCTGTGGTTTATTTTTGCTTGGTCTAATGTCTAGTTGTGAGCTAGGCATTCTGACTAGATATAAAATGTCATCCTGTGGCCTTGGTAATGAAGCATTTTAAACAAGGAACATCTCTTCCTGAACTCCTTCCCATCCTCCCAAGCTCAGCTGCTAATTCAGTTCTGCTCATTATCTGTGAGGGAGGCAATTGCTTCCTTCACCAGTCTGATCCTGTTGCTAAAGTGCTGGCAGGCAACTCTCCAACAGCAGCTGCCATAGCTGCCTTCATTTGCACCAACTCCAAGCATCCCAAGGATATCCATGATGTGACACCTCGAGAGTGTCAGCCCTATCTCCTGGGCAGCAAAATCCATTCCATTTCTGGATTAGTGCTTGCCCAGCACCAAGAGCAACAGGGAATCTAGTCTGTCAAATCGCTCTCCAGTTTGTATAATCTTCACAAAAGGATCTGCAGCTTCTTAAAGATAGAAGGAGTTTCTGAAATTTCCTCTGTGCCCACTGKCTGCTGTCTGTCTGCTAAACCAACAGGGCAAAGAAAACCTGACACACTACAAAGCCATGTGCAGCATTTGGAACAAACAAATTGGAGGATTGCACTCAGCCGAGAGCACATTATGGCACTGTATGAAAGACCTACAAACTCCTGCCTTTTTGAGGAGAATGGATTAGCGAAGGAATGCTCTCCCTAAAGCAGAGCAGAACTAATTTTCTAGCATAATTCAAGCTATTAAGAWGCTAAAACTAATGGTGGGTGCACATGCTGTTCCAGAATCTTACAGCCTCTGTTAGTGTGTGGTACGTTGCCTGCATTGTGTCACACTTATTCCTGGTTTGCAGAATCCCAGTGATGATTTTTACACTGAGGTGATTCTCTCTATACAAAAGTTGCTTTAATTGGGAGTTGGGCCTTCTGTACTCCCATTAAAGTGGAAGGAAAAGAGAAAGAAAATACAATAGCAAAGGCTGTGCCACAGCAATAAGTAAGGCATTCTCCCCTTTTCATGCAGTGGGAGATTATTGTTTTGTTATGTCTCAGCTCAATGGAGACTGCTTTTACAACTATTTGAAGCACTTCATTTAGAAGTGTACTGCAAACACTTGAGAAATAATTTCATAGGAGCTCTTCCTCAGCTTGCTCTGTTCCATCTTCCTCTGCTGCTGTCCCGGGAGAGGCTGTTCCGTGCTATTTTATCCTGCCCGTGTACTCAGGCGSAGGGAGGTCTCGGGGAAGATGCACAAACCCCCGAGGAGCCGCGCCCCTCACCGCTCCCGGCACAACACTAGATGGCAGCCGGAGCCAGGGAAACACCAGGAGACCCAGGGTTCCTTTGCTTTAGAGACCGTTCCCTGTTCCACGCCTCCCATCCATCCTCCTTCTGCTCCGTAGTTATTATTGGATACAATAACTGAGAAATATTCAGAAGAATTATGCCAAAATTKTTGAAGACTGGGTCTGTTTTTCTGTGACTTGAGGAGTGTGAAACAGGACTTGTGCCAGCTGACAACTCCTTTTTAAAGTATGTTGAAGATGGTGGGTATCTATCACAAAAGATCACAAATCTGAATTCTAAAATAAGATGAAAACTGTACAAAGTCCTTACATTATACTGCATTTAAGACTGTAGTCATTTCCCCTGTATTTTTGGCTGTCATAAATCAGGACATGGCTTTTTAGAAACCTTTGTTGTTTTAAGCCTGCCACATAATCTTCTGGGCAAGCGTGTATTAATCTGTACGCAGATACAACAGCCCCATGACAAGAARCCTAGACACAAATAAGCAGGACTTAGTGATTTTTGAGATCAACATCAGCAACTGGTTTATTTTCCAAAGAGAACACAAGTTAAATATTTTGCCTCCAAATATATTGAGATGATGTAAAGGAACAATACTAGCTGTGTYTATATTTGCCCTGTTCTGTATAGTATATTAAGACTACGTTTTTCAGGATCTGCTCAAGCATGGATAGGATGAAATAAACATCCCTTTATTTCTAGGTTCCATTGGTCTCTGTGCTGCATCCTGTTAAAGGTGTATTTGTATTTATGACCTTGCTTCTGAAGGCAGTGGCCTAGAGGTTAAGTGCCAATGCATTACTGACAAAAGGTTCTCTCTTTATCTCAGTGTGGCTCTTGAGAGGTATTGCTTGCCAGGAAAGGACTTTTCTCAGGAGAAGACTTGCCTGCTCTCCCYGTAATACATCTGGAGATGCCCTGCCAGGGCACACCATACAGAACATGGCCAGAACAAGGATGCTGTTGAGGAGGAACATCTGCTTATGCTGTTGAGGAGGCYCCAAGGTACCCTGCTTCCTAAAATCAAGTAGCAAAAGGAGACATATGTCCTGTACTGTCTGCAACCATCTTTCAATTCAGGTCAGGGTGAATTAAAAGAATAAGTTACTCTAGTGGGTATCAGCATGGTAAATTTCTTTTCTACTCTGACCTCTCTATGGTGTTGCAAGACAGCTACACTGTCCTTCCTCTCTCAGCTGCAAATTCCCCTTTGGACAAGAGAAAAGCTCCTAAAGCTGTTTCTGGTAGTGGGGTCTTGGCCAAAGACAAATGACTATGGAAATAGGGTCCCAGCTGAGATGTGTTGACCTGGGATTTGCTGTGGTGTGGGATCTCGGGGAAGGTAGAGCRTCTTGGCCAGAGTAGGCCAAGAGCAGCAGGGACAGGAGGTGCTAGTTTGATACCAGCTTGTATTTGTACCTGCAGGGAATGTTTCTGTTTTTAGAAATGTTGTTCTTTTCCMGCTCTCATGACAAACAGGTATGATTAGATCTATGGAGTTATATAGAAAGCCTCTGTAGGGATTTTCAATTTTCTATACTTTTTCCAGAATTAAAGCAAGTAAGTTCAGGTGTAAAAGTTCATCAGGACTTTATTTATTATTAATGGCATAAACCTCTACTTTACTGGATGTTTGCATTGACCAGTTGTAGGCAATCACCTCACTACTGAAAGCTAAAAATAGTAAAAACACACTTTAYTTCTGCTTCATTATACTTGAAATTGTGGTTACAGTTTTCAACAATCCTCCAGCAAAACACATTTAAAATAGAGTAATGGTTAATGTTATTAGAAATTCCTGTTTCAATATTTATTTAGTTGTAATTAGCAATGTATTAGCTGGGTAAAAGTAAATTGTGTCCCACTTCATCTGTGGACATTGTTCAGCTCACTATGTTGAAATGGAATTCATAATGACAAGCTGTCATAGCAGAGGGAGGTTAAAAGCTTTGCTTCTGTTGGCACTTAGATGTTAATAGCAGTTCCCACTGAAAGGAAGTGCAAACCTGGGCATAATGATTCRTCAATAGTCATTTGTGTGGCTGACACTGAAAAACACTGCTATTCASTCAGATGAATCAATTAGGAGAGAAAATATGTTTTCTACTAGTGCACATTCCAGTTCAGTTAATTTCTCCTATCTTTTATTTAAATATCATGGAAAATTAATAACTCGTAGACTCTGTCAGAAGCATTTCTTTCTGCCTCTTGTACCTGACAACCTGAAAACTGTTAAGCCTAATACTTGTGATTTTAGGAAATTCCATTCCTACTCTATACTCAAGTTAGCTCCTCCAGTTCAGCAGACTCTTGTTACTAGTGTTTATTTCTTCTTCCCAAAGTTTTTGTTGCAATCTTCAGTGCATCTCAACTGAAGTCAAGTGGATTATGTCTCCTTTTAATCCAGAAMAGAGAGTCGATTGTCTTGGGTTTGTTTTTTTGTTTTTTTGTTTTAAATTTAAATGAAAGATTTATGGACAAAATATACAAAGGATGGGAACCAGAGAGCGAAATCACAACCTCATTCCCTCTCTGTGTTGCCCACTGGAGTTCTTTAGGATAGGATACCCTCCTCTCATCCCTTTCAGAATGAYGCAATTTTGAGAAGTGGAGGGAAAAAAAACTCCCACAAAAGTGCATCTCTTAATGTACTTCAGATGAGCACTACTCAATCACAGTTACTTCCAACTCCAYACATGGCTCTGCTCCAGAAGAGTCTGTACTTACATAGAGCCCTGTGGGTCTCATGTAATCCAGAGCAAATCGTTTAGGCTGAGCTTTCAGGAAAACAGACACTTGCATCCATTTTAAAAATAATTTTATTTTAGCAGAACATCTAGGAAAAGAAATAATCAGTCTATTTTTCCACAAATCTACAAATATTTAAAACTCTTTAATTGGATTAACATTCACAAGGAAAGACACCATCTGCATAGAATATGGAACAGAAGATAAGAAAGCAGGAAAAACTCAGTTACAGTTTTAACCTACAGAGAGACTAATGATTTTCTAAAGTGGCCTCASTTACAATAAAAACCCTCAAATCAAATTACAGCTATTGAGGTAATGTAGACAGCAAATCAAATAAAAGAAGATAGATTTTTCTACTCTGTTCGTCTTTACCTGAGCATRCTCATTAAAAATTTGTTTCATTTGAAGGTTTTTTCCCCCTACTTGCTTCATACCTTCCAACATATGCATGATGACACACAGGGGCAGTGTCTCGGATGTGTGACTCTTCCATTATGGTGTGTGAAAATGTACCCCTAGCATTTCCAAACCCAGTGCAGGAACCGTAAGTCCACTCCCACCCTGCCTGTTGCAATGTCTTGTATCAATGACTTCAGAGACAGTGTGAACCTAATGAACTCAGCGGCAACAGCACTGACAGGATGCATTTAGTTTTGAAAAGGGCATGTAAGGGGGGGCTGCCTTATGGTGGCAGAGTTCTTGCAAGCTAATGATAGAAAGGACAATTTGCAGTAGCTTTCCACTAGAAGGAAGATATATGGGTAAACAGAAGATTCATGCTACAGATTTTGCTTGGTTTGGTTTAATTTTGGCTCTTAGTTCACCGGCATTTGAAAGCAGACACACTCACAGCAGGTACGTAGGTGGGCCCGAAGAGACATACAGCAGGTACTTTGTCACGTTAAACCAGATTGTAGTTGATGCAATTTGAGCTAATTAGGTGACTGAAGGGAGGGGAGGAAACCTAGATGGGCAAGATAGTTCTATTTGTAACTCTATTGATTTCATGCTGTCATATTCAGGAGCCAAGGAAATGAGTCCTTAGTAGCSTGATGAGAAAATGATATGTTAATCTACCAAATTCAATACATCTATATTGCCTAGCTAATGTCAACATACGTAAAGAAAAMCCCCCTTTTTTTTTGTTTTGAAAAAGTTAAAATTCCTGTAAAAATTCAGCAATGATGAAGTTTAAATTTTTAAACTTTAATTTGATGAATATTGATTTAACTTGTACCCATCAATTTGCTTTTTTTTATGGCTAGGCTAGGAGCCAAATATTTTCTGCTCATTACCACCAAAATGCTTTACATCCCTGAGCTTCCACTTTTAGCAGTGACAAACCACCACCGTGCTGGAGAGGAGGAGGTGTTTCTGGTCATTTTCCCAGACCCATTTCCCCAGCTCCTGAGGGGACAAGTGTTCAGATCCTCCACTTCTTCTGGCCTTGCGAGTAGCTGGGTGCTCAGCAGCTAAATCCTGCACCACCACAGATATGAATGAAGAAAGCAGCCAATTCTCAAACCTCTTCAGTGGATGACAAGCCATTTGATTCTTTCAGCTGTATTTTCCCTTCCTTGAACCTTCTACATGATCATGTCTGTAGTGGGATGTTACTGATTTTTACATCTTCTTGTACATCCAGCAAAACATTTTGTCATGTGCTTGCCTGTAGGGTCACTGGTATTCCCAATGGCACCACGGAGCATCTTAGGAAACTAAGCACATGCCTGGGAATATGTCACAACCTAATGGGTTCCCTGGCTTGTGGGTGGGTAGTGAGATGAGTGCGGTTTGTAGGATTCCATAATACACAAAGACATGGAGATGTTTATCCTCTTAATTTCTCTACCTTATTGCAGATTGGAACAAATATCACAAAAATCAACAACAGCAAGGTKATGTGATTAATAAAGTGAAGATAAACATATATCAAGCTATTATAAATTATGATAAGCAATCAATAACATAGTACCAATCACGAGCTGATTGATATATGGCATGGAATATTATCAGCAGCCAATTGTGCAGCAGCAGCAAAGGAACTATATGTTATTACAGGTTATTACAAACACAATTATTGAAGAAACTTATCAACAATATAGCAGCAGATACACTTAAAATAGATTATTTCTATGAGTATATAATACTGGCCAGTATTGCATGAATTAGATTTCAGAAGGGGCCAAATCATCCCAAAGGAGAGGACAAATTGACCCTGGAGGGGTACCCAACCATTCCAAAGGTGGAAGGAYAATCCTCCAAAACCATGCCCAAAGGAAGTCCAGGAAAATGATTCCTAAGAGTTCTCACTTTGGAGATKATTTGAGTCACTGAGCCTGGAGCCAGCCAAACATCCCTGGTGAGCACCCAATGTTCATTCAAAGTTTGTGTGGGATTCAACCTGTTTGAGAAAGAAAAACAAGTGAAACATGAGAAGAAATACTCAGAGAGAGTGGCTTCACTTTGGACAAAAAATCCAAATTTAGATCACAGAGGCACGAGGAGATGTAGGACATCACCACCTCAAGCAGCCAATAGATGCCTGTAAATTTCCATTTTTTTCCACATGTAAGAACCAACAGATGATGCTATTTGCTATTCCTTTAGAACRATTTTGTTTTTCCGGACTGTTTCCACTTTTTCAGAAAATAAGTTGTTGTTACAGTTTCTTATTTTGGGGCTTATCAATAGTGTGTCAGAATGTCCCAGGTTTCCAGGTACCCAACTGTACTTCAAAGATGCCAGCTGCGTTTCTCAATCATGTTTCTCTTTCCCAAGCCTAGTACCCTGTATCACAGTTACAGAGAAGCTGCCAAGGTTTTCTCTGTCAGTAATTTTCAGCAGTGCTTTTTCCTTTGCTCAGCARTTTTCATCCTGCCACTTTTATGGCTGCTCGTATCAGCACATGCAAAGACTTGAGGGTGTTGCTGGAGCAGAGCCCTCAATCCCAGCAGGCAGCAGGGCACATGCTGAGTCTAAGGAGGCAACGCTGACATTTCTTTTTAGTAATCGGATCTGCTGGAGCTCTTTTTTGTTATGTTCACTCCTTGTAATTATTTTCTTCATGCTGCTACTGCTTCTCTAGATAAATGCCTGCATTTCCATATAGCACTTCTTCTCCCACAGTCCTTTTTTATACTCTCTRCCATCAATTTCATTCTTTAATTAACAGCACCAAAGACTAATGGGTGTCTCAGCTATGCCACAGCAAAGCAAGAAGATTTAACATGAACCACAACAGCAATGTTGGAATTTAATTATGATTACAGCTGCTGGAAACAAAGATAAAAAAATACAGATAAATAGGGATCTTCACCTGCATCACTGATATTTGATGTGATAGAGGCCTTGATTCTCAAAGCTGTGCAAGTGCATGACTCCATGAACTAATGGGAGGGTTCTTCTCTTTCTAGAGTCAGGAAAAGTTATTTTCATTTTATTTGCAGTCAATTTTTTTTCTTTGAATGCTTCTAATGACAGCAAAAAGAAGGGAGAGAAGAGTCAGAGTCAAATACAATTGTTCATCTCTGACAGATGTAGCGGCTTCAGTCTGAAAGAGGGTAGCTTTAGATTAGCTACAAGGAAGCGTTTTGTCTTCTGATTTCATCCTGCCTGCACCTCCTTACACCCCTGTAAGGAAACTGAAAGGGAATCCCAAAAGCCCCTCTTAAAATCAAGACAGATGRCATATTACTTCTTCCTTAACCATAAAAACAATTTTCCTTTAGAAGAAGAAGATATTGAAGTTACATAATTTGCTCCTGACATCCAGTTTCGCAACTAACAGAATTATTTTTCTACACTCAGATACTTACAATTAATTTTTCAATTGCTAT
This sequence comes from Malurus melanocephalus, assembly GCF_030028575.1. Lineage (NCBI taxonomy): Eukaryota > Metazoa > Chordata > Aves > Passeriformes > Maluridae > Malurus > Malurus melanocephalus. The sequence goes on from NW_026623351.1 coordinate 1,075,300, forward strand.
TAGTAAAGCCCGTTATTCCCTATCTCCCCTCCAGTTCTCTTCCTCTCTCCTAAGGGTGGGTGTTTTCACTAAACCTTTTTCCCCTCCTATATGTTCTCCACTAAGATTGTTCAACCTTTCTTTAAATAGCATACTGACCAATTTATCAGCCATGCTGAAACATCAAACATATAATGATTTTACCTTCCAAGATCTCCCTATCCCATCCTTTACCTAGGCTGAAACCTTTCACTTTTCTGACTGATATTAATTATTACAGACTTGCTCATCATTGAACTTTTTATGAAAAAACAAAGCAAAAGAAAGAATGGAGTGTTTTGGCCTTCTCCACATCACCTGTTTTGCAAGTGAAGCAGGGGCCTTCCTCTTGCCTGGTTCTTCCCTTACAAGGCTGTTTGAAGCCAAATTTCTTGTTATTTGACATCTTCTTTTATGTCTTGGTCTTTTGGATCCTGTCTGTAATTGCTCAAGCTCGTTCTTCATTTCCTGTAACTATGAACATGACTGCTTTTTCATTTATTTTTCCTCTTCCATTTGAGGGCAGTGGTGAAATGACAGGGAGGCAAGCTGCCTCTTTTCTGTCTGATTGTTTCTGTATCCGTCCATCCTACTGATCCTTCCTGAGTGACAGCCATTCTTCTTAGCTTAACCTTCCCTCTCATCAACTTCCCATGAAATTTTCATTATGAACTGCCTGAATTTAGTCAAATCTACCTTTTCAAGGTCTGTTGTTTTGCTTTCCTAGTCTACCTTTTTCTTCACCTCTTAATTGTGAATTCTCTTTCTTTTGTCCACATTTATGCAAGCAGATTTTAATATCTGGTTCCCTTTACCAGTTGTTAAGTAATTTCCAGAATTAACTTTATGACAACATAAATTAAAACAACAGAGATAAGAAACTGGAAGAATTCAGCTCTAAAATACTCCTTCATGGCTGAGTTAGAAATATACATCCTTAATGAATTCAGCACACCTAGCAATACCATAGTCTGAAACTCCCTGGGGAAAAGTTTATAGTAAACTACTATAATTAGATAAAATTTCTTTGATGAACAGCAGTAAGAAGGTTATGTTAACTAATTGGTGCCCTGATCTTTAAAATGAAGGATAACAATTTTAAGAGCAGTCAACATCCACACATTAGTGGTATAACAAGTTTCATTCACCAGGRCATGAAAAGTTTTCAGATTTATACTTTTCTTGCATGTTCTTAGGAAGACAATTTAAATTTATCTCCTTTTTTTTTTTTGCAGCAAATTTAACTCCAATTATTTAACCCTCAAGATCTGTGTTCATTAGTACTTCACCATGAAGGAAGGGCGGTTTCTGCCATGGCCTCCAGTCTGCAGCTCCATTTCTGGGCCCGTTGGGATGTCTGGGTGCAGCTCAGCCCCTGCCCTTGTCTGTGTCACTCCAGACACTCCCCTGCCTGCCTTGTGCACAGGAAAGGTCACGCTGAGCTCTCAGCCTTGGATCCACATGAAGCCCCATAAAAGCTGCTGTTTTCCTTCAAAATGCAGCAGGATGGAACATAATAAACGCTCTGTAGCAATCACCAAGAACTGGGATATGGTTTGTTCTTTTGTGGGAAAGGATTAAAACCACCATTGCTCACCTTCCACAGGGTGTGTAACCAAGGGCAGGGGAGGCTCTGCTTCACCTGCTGAACTTGTTCCACTGCGTGGAAAAGTTAAATGCTGTGTGAGTCACAGAAAGTGAGCATGGCTCCTGAGAAAAGCAGTTAGGGGTGGAGGGTAATGCTTGCTCTTTGAGCCAAAGTTTGTGTTTGCATTTTGCATGAAACAAATATTGCATAAAATATTGATGCAATCCTTGTGGCCAGACCCAATCCAACCATTCCAAGCTTCAGTGTAAGAATCTAATTGCAAGACTAAAAGTCACACTCTTGCTTTCCAGTGCAATGAAACTTTACTCAAGTCAAGCATTGCAAAAGGGGAAAACTGTGAGCAATCTGAAGACAAGGTACCTGAGTGCAAATTATGAATCAGGACTCCCTAGGCAACARAGGTCATTGAACCCAATTTTCCTCATCTTGTGTGAGTGCTCCACAACAGAGTGATTTATAAAGACTTTGTTCCTCCTACTGCTTTGTGTTGAAGAATGGGAGTGAGCTCTGCATTTGCTGCCAAATGAAATGCCCCAGGTGAAGGCTCAGAGCTGTGAAATCTGTAAGCAGGGAAGCATCACTTCATAACACTGACCCAGAGAGGGAGGAACTGCAGTAAAATGTCAGAGCTCAGCACTTGCAACCACCTAGGTTGCATAACTGTCTCAGTTTTGGTGCTGCCATGCTCAGATCCACGTATGTTCATAGACAGGTCTCTCAGGGTTAGTGCTTTCAAGGTTTTTAAGTGTGTCACTCTCTTATTGCTGTTGTACTAGAGATAAATAGAAATATTGCCTTTCTCTGATCACATTGATTTCTTCTCTCAAGATAAGTTCTACCCAAATTACACATTAGGAAAATGAGTGAGTATAGTTAAGCACTGGAATAAATTGCCTGAGGAAATCTGTGAAAAGTTTCATCAGAAGAGACTTTCACCAAGACATAAGACAAATATCTGCCAGGAAAGTTGTAGGTAGAGTTTATCCAGTGTCTGGGTGGGAGTTAGAATGGCTGATTTGTGGAAGCTCTCTCCAGCCATAATTTTCTATGATTCAGACACCTCTGACTGTAAAGATTGCTTCACATCATGTATGTGTAAAAGCCTCTTGATCTTGATAACAGCACCATATCCAAACCTGTTATGCCATTTGCAGCTTCACACTTCACAAACCTTTATTTAGTGAAAACAGCAACTAAAACCTTCCCAGCACAAGGAAGTTAGCCCTGTGTCCAGTCAGCTGATAAGTTGCACTGGAAAAAATGAATAAATCTGCAGAGTTCTTAACAGAAGTTGTCTGCTGAATTGTCAGTGTAGGCAGAGGAATGCAAGCGATAAACATTTACAGGAAAGAGAAAACATGAGACAAATCCTGTGGGRGCTCTTAAGCATTTGTCCCAGGTGATTGATTTAGTTGGGAGCTTGATCTGCCTCACCAACTCATCACATGAGTCAGGAGCACAGGCATGGAACCAGMAGAAGCTCCTGCTTTGCTTTCTGGTGACAAAAGAAAAATATTCTGGTCATGGAGAAAATGTTCCAGTTAGTGTTTGAACACTTTTAACCAGCTGAATTTAGACTGAGCATTCAGTACACTGTTCATGCAGCTTCAAAGCAGCACCTTGTGTGTMTGCATGCTGCAACCCCAAATCTCTCTGGTTAGGACCATTAATGCCTCACTGGGAAACGAATTTCTCCAAATTCTGCTCATTTTTCTCACAAAGAACCTGCCTCTCTTTCTATACATAAATGGGTCATCACCAGCTTGCAAGTCTGTACATGGAAGACTTCTGGAGCTCTTTATGCATAAATCTTCTTGCATTTCTGCCAGAAGGATGACTAAGAAAACAAAAGCCAAGGACTGCAACTATACTGGTTTTATACATCTCAGAATAAAAGTGTATTTTAAACTGGTTTCTGCAGACAGACCAGTCGCAGAGTCATATTAAAGGTTTTTTTGCTGGTCATTACTGAAAGGTGTGCTAAGCTTTGACAGCAAAAAAGAAGCAGCAAGTTAAAAAAACTCGTGTTACTGTTTTTGTCAGGGGAGGTCAGAAAAAGGCCACAGGAAGGATCAGGCACCTAAAAGAGTTAGACTGTGAAGAAGAAAATCGTTAAACAGAGATGAGAGAATTGGGATCATGCTTAGTATTACCTGAAATGGGCAGGCAGCTTCTGCAAAAAGTAAAAGAACGAATATTTAGTGAAGACAGAGCAAGAAATCATAGATTTAAACTGCAGCAAGAAAGATTAATTCTCACAAGAAAAACATTTCAGGTAGTGTGGGGAATATCTACTAGCAAGTTGTCAAGAACATGTTGTGCATACCCATCAGAAATGCAGTGTTAGTGCTCATCCCTTCAGGACCAAAGACCTCTCAAGGTCCTTTCCAGCCATATTGCCTGACTTCTATGATAAGATACAAAGGGATGCAGATCTGACAAGAGAAATTAGCAACTGGAAGAAAATCCAGCTAAAAATTTTAGGAGGTTGTTCTCTATTGCTTCTTTGCCTCAGGAGATTGAAAGTCTCTGAGACGGTGCTTGAACATAAAAGGAAACACAAGTGGAAACAGAAAACAAAATCTTTGCTTATACAACAAGTGCAAAGACATTTAGAAGTTGGAAACAGAATTTACTTTCATTCCTTTTGGGCTTGCTTCAGACTTGGAAGATGTATAAATATTTATACTAGCAAGCAATAGAGGGCTTCTCGTCTGCAGTGGCACCAGGAGGGAATGGAGAGGTTCACTAATCATTGGTGGCAATGCTACTGCAGCAGTCAAGATTCCAGCAGCTATTATCAGCACCATCAGGACCCTAGCTATTAATTATGGGGTCAGTTGAACCTCTAAAAAAATGGTAGAATTGAGGTCACATACAGAAAATACTGATCTTGAAAAGGCGCGTTGCACCAAATGCAGTGACTTGATYTTTGTCCAGATGAAAGAGGGAAGAATTGTTGTTAAGACAAAGGCAGCCAAAGGTGTCCCATCTGTTTCTGCAGGTTAGCTCACCAAACTGTCTGAGCCACTGGGAAGAGAATGGAGCAGTTACAACATCTGGGCACTGAAGTTTTTCTTCTTTGTTGCCACATGCACACTCAGCAAAAAGCCTGTAGTGGATTCAACTGGCTTGTTAAAACAAGACCTGCTGATTTGTGATCTCAGTTTTTTGGACATTCTCCCTTTACTCTCAGCTATGTTTGCAGCAAAATGCAAGTGGCCCAGCCCAGGCATTTTGTAATAAAACCAAACTTTCTACTTGTTATGCAATGTTATGCAAAAATATAAAAAGATGCTCTTATAAAATAAAAAAAAAAAAAAAAATCCAGGGTCATGGTGACCTGAAAAAAATTTGAAACTGTAAAATTTGATAATGTTTACAAGTATTCTGGGGCAGCTGGATGGAGCTAAAAGGGCTCACAGGTGCTCACTGAGCAACTGGAGAAATAGGACTCGAGTTGCAAAGCAGGAATTGACACACACAGAAATTCACACCTGGGMAGGATGTTGTGGTTTAACCCCAGCCAGCAGCCCAGCCCCACACAGCCACTCACTCATACCTGGGATTGGGGACAGAATCACAAGGGTAAAAGGTAGAAAACTCCTGGCTTTACATGAAGACAAAGAAAGCCAAAATGCACACAAGCAAGGCAAAACAAGGATGTAATTCACTGCTACCCAAGGGCAGGCAGGTGTCCCGCCATCTCAAGGAGATCAGGGCCCCATCATGCATAACAGTGACATGGAAAGACAAATGACATCACTTCAAACTTACCCCCTTCTTCCTTCTTCTTGCCCCCACTTTATATACTGAGCAAGCTGTCATGTGCTCTGGAACATCCCTCTGGTCACCTCTCCTGGTTGTGTCTCCTCCCAACCTCCCAAGAACTCTCAATTTCCTCACCAGTGTGGCAGTAAGGAAAGCCAAAAAGGCCTTGGCTCTGTGCAAGCTGGGCTCAGCAGTAACAAAATCATCTCTGTATTATCAACCSTGTGTTCAGTACAAATCTAAACCACAGCCTCATTTCAGCCACTGTGAAGAAAATTAACTCTACTGCAGCTAAAATCAGCATACAGACTGACCAATGTGTGYCCCAGCAGGCTCCAGGGACCCTGACTCCAGCTGCCTGGAGCACACAGTGCCCTGYCTCTGGTGTCCTTCCTTTGGAAGTCAGCAGAGATGGTAGGAACAAAGAACAGGGGGAAAGGCAAGGTCACAGAGGTGACACCCACAAAAGCCTGAACATGGAGATGAGAGTAACTGGGCATGGTTGGAGGMAACTCAGAGCAGGCAAGGAGTGGAAGAATCCCCACACTGTTCAGATTTATCTGATTYTTACCCAGGTCAGGGAAGAGCTCATCCATCCAGTTAAAGACTGGTTCTTTCCTTGGAGTCAGATAATTTCTTGCTCATGCCAGAAAACAGCTAACGAGGAATCTTGGATGTCCATATCTGGCATAGGTTGAAATTGGAAACCCAGKCTAAATTACTTTCTACCAAGGCCTCTTTTTAAGACTGATGACCTAGTTGAAAAGCTGTAGGACATTGTGGAAGCCAGTTATCTCAGCCCAGCTCTGTGATGAAGTTCTGTTGTGTATGAACCACATTTTGAAGTGAAAAAGGAGAGCTAAAAATTACTGGGTAAGTTCTTTGGGCTTCTGCTATTTTTAGGAAAGTGTTTCTTCATAAAATTGCTGTTAAAATCTGTTGCTCCTAGCTACAAACTGTTTAATTACCAGTGGGTGATTCTGATGTGGTGGATGCTCAAGTAGTACAAGTATGTAAGATGAAGGGACAGATGCAGGTTTGGAGGAGTCTCCTGAGTCTAGACCCTTCAATTTTCAGTGCTCTTAAAACTAACCAACATCAGTAATTTCCAAAGGAAACCACACCCAAGTTCCCCTTTATATGTGTGTGTTCTGCCTGGATCAGGCACACTTCGTGCAGCATGATGTGTGTTATTCACATTGTTTTGGAGGCCTTTCCTTGTCCAGATATTTTGTAATTCATCCTCAGTGAGACAGACCTTTTCTCTAATGCCTTTCCTTTACTTTTGCTCCTTRTTTCTAATTGCCATTTGGCAGTAATGCATGTCTTGTTTATCAAAGTAAAACCTTTATAAAGTAAACCCTTTTTTCCTGCCTAAACTATCAGTCTGCATCATTTGGCTTCATAAAAATTTGCTGCCTTCTTTTAATGGCTGTGGTACAGCAATGCTATCTTTATTGCTAACTGTACTGAGATTATCTCAAGCTGAAGAATGTTTCATAAACTCTGTGCTCTCTTTTTTGGTTTTGAGTCTTTTTTTTCTTCTCAAAASACAATCAGAAGCCAAAAAATTGCACTTACAACTTCTGCCTGAAGAATGTGTTTCTCACTCTCCTGGATGCAGAGAAATTCAGAATACTCTGAAAACKCAGAGATAAATGGAATGAAACCAAACTATGCAATGAAAAGTTAGTTTTTTTTGAGGTAATTTCATTTTAGGCTATGATGAGAGAAATAGGAAGGCAAGGGACTGGTTTGCTGAGTGTTCTGTCACAGTTTGTCGCCAAAATGCAAAAATGCTTCCCCTTACTGGACAAAATTAGAAAGCCATAGCTTGGGCCCTATGGTTTTATTTTTCATGTAGTAACAAATAATAGAAGGCAAAGTTTAAAGAGCCTGGGAATTGTTTTTCAAACAACCCACCTGGCTATTTGTGTATACATGCAAAAATTTTGATGGTGAGAAACCCTTTTGGATCTGTCATTAAGATGATATCACAAAAGGTGTTGCTTTATCACCAGTAACTCTAAGGTTTCTTGGATAATGGGTCCATAAGATCACAGGTCCTGTGGGTACAGCTTATCTTGTCTGCTCACTATCTTCTTTTTACCAGCTGCCTGGATCTGCCTCTGAGTCTGGGACCTGTCCCCAGGAGAACCTCGTTCTGCGGGAGAGGCTGCAGTGCCACCAGCGATGGGCGAAGGGGTGAGACACCACACACTGCTCACACCGAGACTGTAAACAGGGAAAGGCAGCAGGGGAAAAGTCCAGAGTCATGACTACCATGGCAATAATACAGGGGGGCAGTGCTTATGGTGCTGTAGCTCAGGATGACCACACTGCCCAAGGCTGGGAATCTGCCCAGTCTGGGAGCTGACACCCAATTCCCCTGGAAGGAGCCACTGCCATGTCCAGCCCTAATGCCCGGTGGGAAGCCCTCCAAACAGCACTGAGAAACCCAGCTCACCTGGATCCTGCTACAGCCTRTAGAACTCATGGATGCACTGACAAAACTGCAAGTTTAGAGCTGTTGTCAGAGTTTGTGCTTTTTAAAGGAGAGGGCCTTTTGTCTCATGTGCAGTAGCCCACAGGGTTGAGGTACCTGCAGTCCTGTGTACATAAAATACTGAAAATCAAAGACAATTTTGAGAGAGCTGGTGGGCTCAGAAGTTCATCCATTTTTTTTTTCTACAGATCATGTGGTCTATAGACATTGTTACTATCCTTACAAACCCCTCTCTCTTGTTACCCCTTACAAACCACTCTCTTACATGTCTTCATGGGTTTGGGTCAGCAGAAATTTGATTTCCTRATGGCACAAGACAGAGGAGACTGGGTCAAACAACCAATATTAGCAAAGAGTCAGACAGCCCTTCAGTACCAAGCTCTGACTAGCCACACTATAAATGAATAAATAAATATGTAATAAAACTCAGTGTAGTCAGTCCCCAACAGTAAAAAACCCCAACAAAAAATGGTGACATCATAAATCTAATTTAAAAGATATGTGTATTAAATCAATAAATTAGATGTTATTTCTTTTCAAGTACACATTTTCAGTGTTTGTTTTTTGTTTTTTGGTTTTTTTTTTTGTTTTGTTTTGTTTTTGTTTTTGTAGTCAGCAAAGCTATAAACTCAGATTTTGAATGAAAACCTCTGTCTCCCGTGGGAGTTGAAGGCAGGTATGAGTGTTGAGAAATGCAGGTAAACCCAGCTGGAAACACTGATAGTCGAGTAGAGATTGTGCAGACWGTGCAGAGAATAACTCCAAAACTGATGGAATCAGAAAATGGTCGCATTTCTTACCAAAAAAAAACCCTAAAAAACTGAAGAAAGCTACAAGAAAGGTCAGATTTATTATAATGCTTTGACTATTTAGTGTTTTATGCTTTTCAAAACCATTTGATAATAGCGTAGAAGAACTCCTATTGAGAAAAATAAGCTGAATAGCGGAAAGTATCAGCAACTGTGTTATAACAGAATTGCATATCTCCTTCAATGAAGGCAAAAATGCTTGCTCTGTTGTTGTACACAGCATGATAAACCATGTTTTGCCAGGGATGATAAATGGAAAGGTACTTCTCAATTTCTTTTCCTTCCTTTTTTTTTTTTTTTTTTTTTAATTCACAACTGGTGAATCTTAGCAGAGACAAGGCTTCCAGAGCACAGTTACACTCACCAAAGGTGAAGCCACTCAGCTACAGGACATTTTCGTGATCATTTTCAGATCATGTCAGGGCTTTGGCACAGCTTCAATTGCTTTTCTTAGCAAGGCACCTGCTGCATTTAAAAAACAAACCAGCTAACTAACAAAACAAAACTTAATTTCCCAAGAAAGAAAATGCTGTGGCACCAATCTGCCAGCCTTGCTGGTACAGCTGAGACTTTTATCAGCCAGCCCTGCCTGCACATGTAAGACTCTCATCAGGTACTGGAAGGTGTGTATTTTTCCAGGTATGTTCTCAAGGGCAAACTGCACATATCTTGTGAGGGTGTGCCAGGAGTATTTGGACTGTTATGCCCTAATGATGATAAAACCGCTCTTTAAAGAGTCTCTTCTCTAATAACAAGTTTTCACCACATCAAAATGATTCATCCATCACTGGCAAAATTCAGTGTTTTTTATACACAAAATTTATGACTCACTGCTCTCCAGTTAAGGATTTATTTTAAAACTCCAAACTCAGAGTAGTCTTCAATTTCATCAATAGGTTTCTACAGTTCCCTACTTTACATGGTTGTCCAGGGTAGTGTGTTGGGGAGGGGAGCCTTAGGGGGGAACAGCAGGTTGTCAAATTTCTTTTAATCCTCTTCAGCAGAAGTAAACTAAATTTTAGTGACTTTCATGTTTGTGAGATACCTTCATTTTTCTGAGTCTCAGCTCATTGAGAAGATCAGTACTTTAATCCTTCTTTACCTGGTACTGCTTTCTCTCTTAAGTAATTGTTTAGAAAAGGATTTAGAGAAAAGATTAGGGAAATGGTAAAGGCACGGAGAGCTGCCCATCAGAAATAATACACTGGTAGCTTGAATAATTGGTCAGCATTAGCTGCAGTGGGATACATCTCATTGAGATGAAGCTTCAATGCACCTGAATTTCCCAGGTCCTTTCACAGAGGTAACAGATTTTCAGCAGGAAATGTTAAACTTAGGAGCTGCAATTGCTTGCATCCCTCTCTGTTGCTTTGGGCACAGGGTGGGTGTCCCCTCACTGCACAGTGCCATGAGMAGAAGCCACCCACCCTCGCTCTCCCCAGGCGTGGGTCTAACAAAGATTCCTGAATCTMCAGGGTGGTGGCTGGGCTGTGCCAAATTTTACACAGGGACAGGTTTGGACTGTCTAAGAAACCCTTTATGGTGACTCCYAAGCAAACAGTTTTCAACTGAGCTGTGTGGTTACAAACAACTCTGGAATCTGGATGTAACACACAGGAAAGAAAAATTAATGTGGTAAATACAGCCATTCAGCAGTAAGAAATTCCTTTGAGAAAATTCCTCCAAACCAACCTTAATTTTTCCAATGGTTACACCCATTTTAGATCTGAAGAAAAGTCCTATGAAAGTTGAAGTGTGCTTGTCTTTGTCCTCAACATCTTTAGTTGCTTTAGGCTACCAAATGATAGAGATATTAAAGTTATTACATCCCCATGGAAATAAGCCACTCTAAAAATAAGAGGGTTGTGAAAATTCTAAAGCAATTATTTGGTCAATTTCTTTTTTTCATTCAGCAGACATTAAATATAAATTGATTTTAAAATGCCATGTGCCAGATGACCTACATTAACTGAAATAGCTGGAAACCAAATCATGTGATGATARTAAAAGGTCACAGAATGAGCTGCTGCCTCAAACACCAAGGAAGGACGTAAGCAATAGAAAGCTTAGGAAATGAGGATTTAAGCACACCTCTCTACACAGCAAACTTACTTTTCCTTCAGTTCCTCTATTGGAATCSTACTCAGAGGTTAAATTATTCACCTTCTCAATGTCTACTGCAAAAAAGGCRATGCTAACAAGCACTGTGGCCCAAAATGAGTGGTGTGGCCAGACAGGCTGATGGAYCCTGCTGGTCTCCCAGCTCCAGCCCTTGTATGCAGTAGCAGGATCAAAACCACGTAACACAAGCAGGCAAAGGCAGTTGTTTAGTTAATTTTTAAACAGGTATACAGCCTTCAGTKCTTGACAACAGCATCTCCATCAATTGCACAGAGAGGTCCTTGATTACTGCCCAGATAGCTCCCAAATCATATTCCTTGTCTGGATACCTGATGCTGTTTAGCAGGTTTTCCCCCAGMCACTCAGACTATTTGAGTTGAGCTCTTAATGCTTGACTTAATTTCTYCTCTGTTTGCTGCCAACATACAGAAGTGATTTCACCTTTTCTCTACTTATAGCAGATATCTGAATCTCTTCAMCTCCTTCTCAAGGGCAATCACTTCCACCACGGCATCCCCACACATTTCACCCCTGCTTTGTCTTTCAAATTTTCCAGGAAAACTCTTTTGTCACTGTACAATCAAGTTCTCAAAACCCACAAATTCTCATCTTTTGAACTCTCRTTTCTTCCTCTGCTCTTTCTTCAGCACCACTCCACACTAGCCTTAAGTGTTCATCTGCCACATCTTAAACCAGATTTACTAAACCAGACACCCTGTTTTAGGTGACAAAAACCAAGGTGACCCTTGGTCTCCCAAGGTGACCCTCACTCCCTCCCTCTGATATTTCCTGCCTATTGCTGATGCTCAGCCAARGACCAGAGTACTGAACATCCATGGCCTCTGGGAAGCCATACCAGCATCATCATCCTCCCTCCAAAACTGCCAAGTCACCTGCCTAGACCTGTCCTCTCATGCCTGTGAGAATGGAGCAGAGGAGTGGGAAGCAGATGAAAATTGTTAATGGGAATTCAGACTCAGCTGAATTGGCAATGGGAAAAGTGAAATAYTGTAAGGTRAAGACTGAGATAAGAAASTGAAGGGCYTGTGGATTGGCTTMTGAGAYRTTTTTCCAYGTCAGTTCTGCSTAAATAGCATGTGTCATCATTCACYAGAAAATTCTGGGTTTTATGTGTCACACGGATAGGGACTCTCAGGGACAGATTGCAAATGAGTCTCCCTTGGATCATGATAATGCAACYGTTCCTTCTTTTTGTCCTTCACCATATCCAGAAAGGCCATTGATCATCTTTTGGGAACATGAGATCAACCTCCTGAAAAAAGTTATTGCAATATATGAAAGAACTGAATAAGACATGTTTTTAATGTATATTTTTATGTGCATGCACACACATATTTGTATGCATATATGTAAGTATGGAATACATGTGAGTGTATATATATGACACTATCTTTAAAAAAACTCTTATAAACACCATTTAAAAATAGAAATAAGAGAAATAAGGATAAGAGAGAAAGGAGGAAGTAGTTTWCTATCTTATTGGCAAGAATAAGGTGGTAGTAACTATGAAGACATAGACTATTCATAAAATATATTGAAGGGAAAGAAGGAGTAATAGGCAATGGCTGGAAATGAAACTGCAGGGAATAACCTATTTTGTGAGGAAAYTGGCTGTGTAATCTGCTTCACTTGGAAGAGAATTTCAACTCTCTGCTATTACATCCACTTACTAATAACCGGTATGTCAGTTTTGTGACACAAGAAATTTTGGTAAAAATTGTATGTTTATCACAGAAACAGTGCTAAAAGGTAAGCTAAGTTTTAATATCTTAAGGATGGGGGTTTTTTTCCCCGTGAGAAAAAATGGGAAATATTTTTTTATAGAGAGCATCAAAACTCTAATCAAAAGGATGAAATTTTGCATCTAGAAGGCAAAGCARCAATGTTCTAATGAAAATCCTTTTAAATATAAGGATTACTGAAAAAAAGAGTCCGATTTGAAGGACGAAGATAAGAGCAGAGGCACTTGTTCTTCATTTGCTATAAAYAAGTAAATTGCTTGGAGGGAGGTGGGGAGGGGGTAGGGTTTAGTTTTTTCTTCTCTTTTGAAATGTTCCTGTGATTTAACATAGAGATGTTTACAAGTAATCTCAGACATCTTTTATACCCTGAGATGTGTCTGTTCAACCATAATTTTTCAAATCCATGTGGTTCTGGGAGGTGTTCTCTGAACACTGAGCTGCCCCAGCTTAAGAGCACAACTGCTTTTCATTCTTGAAAAATTTTGCTCTCCCAGAGGTGTAACAGAACATCCCTAGGGGATTGCAAGTAAGATCTTCCTGTGATGGTCCCTTATTCAGACTTGTCTTTGTAAGGCATGAAGTTTGAAGAGATTATTTTGTCTCTGTTTTTATGAACTGTAAAATCAGTGATATTTGCAGGAAAAAAATACTTGCAAAACTATTCTCTGTAACACATCTTTATCCAGCACTGAACAAGCCAGAGTTCMGAACATCTAAAAATGTCCAGGAGTAGACCTCATCCACAGCAGACATAATGGCACTTACCATAGCAGGAATTATACATAATATATTTTACATTTTCCCATCTCCCACTTTTGAGAATCTAGTGCTGGAAATAAATAAGTGGCAGCTGTGAAAAGCTGGGGTCTGGAGTTGGCTCCTAGCAGCTTTCCACTAAGAGCACAGCACTATAAATATTGCAAATATTTGTCATTAGATTGATCAGTTGGAGTTGTTTCAGCTTGCTCATTCTAATTAGCAGCTCTGGGAAATCCTGGATTTTCCCTTCAGGCTTGTGGTTCATTCTCAGTCAGCCTGGGAGAGGTTTTGGTTGTGCAGGTGCATGGCCAGGGAGATTCRGCTGTTTGCACAAAGCACTGCTGCCTGGCAGGGACATCTCTGYGGGTGTGAACAGCCTTCAGTCTGCAGCAGAGGGGTCACTTAGGGCCCCCTTGTCAGGGAGCACTCACAGCTCTGTGTCTGCAGCAGGCAGTGCCTGTGATGGCTCTGGCTGTTTTCATGTTGGAACACCTCGGATGCAAGTTCAGGATTAAGTCTCCTGTTTCTTTTAACATCAGGCAACCTGGCAGTGACTGAGCTGGTATCAACCCCCAGAACTGGCAGGATGCTGCATTTTGCTCTTTCTCAGCACTTTATGGGTTCCACAGCCACTGTCCTTGCTTTCTGAGCACCACTTCTCTGTGAGACTCTGGCCTCTCTGACACAAGATCACAGAATAACAGAATAAGTTGAGTTACAGAGGACTCACAAGGATCWYTGAGTCCAGCTCCTGGCCCTGCACAGGACATCTCAAGAGTCACCCCATGTGCCTGAGAGCATTGTCCAAACACTTCTTGAACTCTGTCAGGCTTGGTGCTGTGATCACTTCACTGTGGGTGAAGAACATTTTTCTAATGTCCAACCTAAACCACCCCTGGCACAACCTCAGGCCATTCCCTTGGGTCCTGTCACTGRTCACCACAGAGCCGAGATCAGTGTCTGCTCCTCCTTTTCCCCTCACAAGGAAGTTGTAACTGCAATGAGGTCTCCCCTCAGTCTCCTCCAGCATGAACAGACCAAGTGTCCCCAGCCACTCCTCATGTGGCTTCCCCTCAAGGCCATTCACCCTCTTCATGGCCCTCCTTTGGACATTCTCTAATAGTTTAATGTCTTTCTTAGATTATGGCACCAGCTGGTGATGCTATGCCTGATGCCCCCCAGGACATGGTTGCCCCTCCTGGATTTTGCAATCCTTTCTGATTTCAATATGAAATGAGTTGGGTTGGTTGTCATCTTCAGATGAATACTGTACAGCAACAACATTATTTGCAGATTCATCTTTTCATGTAAACAGCATCTCAGATAACAAGATTGAACCAGTTGGAATATTACACGGTCTCCATCATTTGGCTCTGTCTGGGCTCTGGAAGAGTAGTGCTATAGAAATGAATCAATCTGTCTCTCTCCTTGGTTTGTTTTCAGGCCTAATGCTTGTTGGATGTTTAAATCTTCTATTTCAGCTTGCCTGGCCATGATAAACTTTGGCAGTAAATGGAGCTGATGGGCAGAATCCCTACTGCTCTAAGTGTTACTGTGCACATGGTTTTCCTCACAGAGTCAGTACCTATGGCAAGAGCATGTAACTCTATTTGTGCTCAGTTCCACCTTTGTGCTCAGTTATCAGTAATGTTTTATCCCTCTAGGAAGGCTGAAAAGGGGAATGCACTATTGCCCTTAGCAATAATTCACATTATGAAGATGGTTTAATGCATGCCTTTACCCTCACCTCATGAAGTGCATTCTGATCAKAACTGCAGGGTCGGTGTCACAGTTCAACATGAGAATACAATATCCTACAAAGCACTTCTGAGGCAGTTGTAAAAGACACCRGTGGACTGCAGTGGCCTGACAGTGATGGAAAATGTCTTTCCTACTTAGCAAATAAGAGTCACTGACTTTAATAAATGATAAATCACATCCTATCYTTGCCAGGAAATTAAATATTTCAGATGCTAAGAGCTCTTCAAGACTACATGCTGTGAAATGTTTGCATTTCCCATCAGTCCCATTTTTCTATTTACAAGAGATTCAATTCCACAGGGGTTCGCTAATTTTTCTGGCAGAGATTACACAATTTAATTTTTTTTATTTTATTTTTTGAGCTGTTTTGTCCTCAAGGAAACCAGTCAAGACTAGCCAAACCCAGCGTGACAATCAGTGCTGGAAGGCATATGATCACCATCAAAACAAAAC
Source organism: Malurus melanocephalus (assembly GCF_030028575.1). Classification (NCBI taxonomy): domain Eukaryota; kingdom Metazoa; phylum Chordata; class Aves; order Passeriformes; family Maluridae; genus Malurus; species Malurus melanocephalus. The sequence continues at coordinate 1,090,870 of NW_026623351.1, forward strand.
ATGCCTTTAAAGCAACACRATCTTCTTCACACTGGGTGAGGGGTTCAAACAAGCCACACCAGATGACTGAAGTAAAGATGAAAGGTTTCCACTAGATTGCCCATATTTCCAGAAAAGTGAGAAAAGACATGCAGCTTATCAGCAAAAACATTTGTAAAACCCAAATGTTTTTGGAAAAAAATACTGAAAGTGCAATAGGTATTCCATACCCAGGAACAGACATGACCATGGTATTTCAATAACACCATGAGGGATATGTTTTCTGCATTAGATTCATAGAAGTTAAGGTTTTCATCTGGCCAGGCTTCCGTATTTCCCAGATCATTCAGCTTTACACAGTAAATACTACAAGTGGAATAGATAATTTGAATTTGACAAAAAAATATTTTCTGGAGACATGATGATGATGATGATGATGATGATGATGATGATGATGAAAATAACTGGTACTGACTTGTAAACAAGATACAGAGAAAATCTGTCAGGCTTTATTTACCTCAACTGCTTAGGGAGTGTACCTAAATTCTATTTTTAATTTGCCCAGTTTCCGCTTTGAGACACAGGCTGTTGTTACGCCTTAGAGTGAGGATCTGTATCAACATAAGAGTAACCTTTTGCTGTGTGTTTACAGTGAGGGCAAGATGACAATACTGCATTGTGCTTCCTTCTCAGTCTTTGTTTCTGTATGCAACTCAAGCCATGTGTGCTCCTCACCAAGAGACACTTTCTATCCCTCAGAAAATTTGTGCAGCTCATCCTGCACATGGAAGTCTTTKTACCATGAAAGTATTCTACTCTTCTTAACACCCTCAATAATCATATTGGACCTGTTTGTCACACTGTTTTACTGTTGTTAACACTTGGTGGTCTGRTCATAACCCTTTACAAATGTACCCTGTTCCAGTATTCCTTTTTTTATGCACACTGCAGCACATTTTGTTTGTTACCAATTCCAGCTCATGCTGCACTACCAACCCTTCATCTGTCATAATTTATCATTCTGCCAGTATTTATGCCATCCACAGGCTTTATTGGCAAGAATTTTATATCTATTTCCGTTTTTTATAAAGGTATTAGATTGAGCCTACTGACTGCTGGGCAGCAGTTTTACACAAAACCAGTTAAATGACTGATCTGCAGTGTACGGATATGGGCATTTCTAAGTGTTGGATAATCACTCCTTGATTCTGCAAATCTGCAAATTTTCAGATTCTGCAAAATCTGTTTGGACAGGAGGTTTAATTTTAAGATACTTATTCATTACTTATTAAATTAACATGATGGACTCTGTGAAAATTAGATGTACATTATAAAAATAKCTCCTGAATTTTAGCCAAGTCTAAAATAACTGAAATAATATTTTCTGGAGCTGTTGCATATCCTTTCCTCTTGGGTGAAGAAAACTCACAGGAAGCCACAGGAAATGTATCAATCATATCAAAGTCTGAAGTAGGAGAAGTGTACTTGAGTTTCTTGGAACTGACTTTTTCTTGGACACTGCCTGGAATTCTGGAAAAGCCAGGGGGGTTACTGTGACTACTTTCCCCCTCTTTGACTGCCTATAGCTGAGGCTAGGGTGCTTTCTTTTTCAGTCATTAGACATTGTTTCTTAAATATTGCCTCACTTGCCCAAAATTGTGGAAATGATGAGCCATATTACACCTTCTACTTTCACCAAAGAGAGCATATTTRTTGTCAGTTTGAAGGCTATTTTTCAACTCAACGGAAGAATATTACCGGCTTTTGTTAAGAAAGGAAAAAAAAAAAGCAGTTGAGTTTTAAAAATGACATTCTTCTATCTAGGAATAGCTCTTCTTTCCCAAAAGTATATAAAATTCTTACAACCAGAATTGGCAGTCTTTGCAATATAGTTATTATTCATTGTTAATGTAAATGTTATATATCTGAGATTATTTCGACTATATTTTATTAGCTCATGATGATTTCAGGGATACAGAGCAACAGTAACTTAGGACCAAGATGTCATTTGGATATTAGACTTAYGAAGAAAAAGAGAAGACATTGAAGGTCAATGGTATTATGGCTTTATACAAAGAAGATTGAAAGATAAAAAGTTTCAAGGTATGATTGGAAAATTACACTTAGTGGTCGTGTAGATTCTAACTCAAAAGATAAATGCTAATTACTAGTGACAGGGACAACCATAATTTTATAATCCTCAACTGCCAAAGTTCAGTTAATGCAAATGCATGAAAACCTTGAGTGCATCCACGATCATCATTGTAGGCATCATGTAGAATGCACCTCATCTTAGGTTTTTAAATGAAGTTTCAGTTTCACATAGAAGCACTCTTGCTTATTTTTACACATATTAACACAATTTACAAAATATTCTTCTATCATAGGCAATGATCTAAAAAYGAGTACATTTGTACTCTGTAATGCACCACTGGACCTCTGTCATATATAAAGGAGAATAGAAGGAGACTTGTTTTGTTATAGATGCCTGTTTTCTAGACATCCACTCTCATCCAGGATATCAGCCAAACCACAGTCATCTAACATGAAATTATTAAGCTTTCCTTTACAACCAGATAGGGTTAAATACTCTATTTGACATAGGCTGGGACCACAAAGACACAGTCCAAGTACAGATTGTTCTCTTGGTGGCCACAGAACTGTTGGTGAATTGCCTATACTGCAGCTCAGCAAATTACAACCTTATGACTGAATTAGGGTTTTCTGCCTTTAATTATCACAGCTGAAGATCCAAACCAGCAACTCCTGGTTTGCAGATACATGCTACTACTCTGATTCTGRGACATGAAGAAACAGATGACTTACAGTGACATTTAAATAAATGTTTGGAGAAACTGGTTACTTATAAGTCCAAATATTCATGGCGATTGATCTTGTAGTTTAATGTGCTCATGAAACTCTTTTATATATGCTGATTTATTGCAGCAATATTACAACATAGAGCTTCCAGTAAGGATGTTAGACACCAGTGAGTAGCTCATCTTTTCCAGGTGCCAGAAACTAARCACTGCTTTGAAGTAAATCCCTGGATAATCCCTCAAAATTGTTGCATTATAAAATGTAAGAAGTAAGAGCATTCTTCCTTGTGCTTTTGAAATAGTTTTTCAGGAAATGGAAAAAGGTGTGGGTGATTTGCTTACTCCCTACGGGTGGAAACACCTTTCACCATGTACTTGCTCCATTCCTTGGTGAGGTGAACAAATCTGTGACATTTCTTTTACTCTCATGCCCCAGAAACCTAACYTGATTTTCAGATGTTCCTGAAAAGGGAAGTTGCTGCTTCCTCACCTATACTAAAAGAATTCTATAGAGCCAGGAAATGGAATAAAGTTATTTGATTTTGAATGAAATATTATACCAAATTTCTAAAAGGCTTAATTCTACTAAACCCTAAAAAAAAAAAAAAAATGTTCAAGATAAAACCTTGCCTTTATCCACCTACATATATTCGCCCAATTATGTCCCTTATTTGATAGGCACACAAAGGGAGGAAAAAAGTCACCAATACTTGAAAGAGAGATATGAATATCTGAGCCTGAGGAGAGGCAGCAAAGACTCAAAATGCAAGGGTTTGAGTTTGGAGACTGGCAAGTGTAAGCAACTTTAAAAACTATGAGCAACTTTATAGCATGAAAAGTTACGGATACACACAGAGAGGAGTAAATAAGGCAGCGACTGTCTACCATTTTTCCTTTACCTATTCACAAATTTGACTGAGAAACACTTAACTCAGTTTTCATCAATCTCATTGATGTAGCTCTCTGGAGACAGTGCCTGCCTTTCAATTCACCTTGATGGCATTAATAAGCCCTAATTTAGGAGGAAGACAGGCACTTTCCTCTCTGAGCCCTCTGGCAGCATTCTGGTCCTCTTGTTCACACTGTAAAACAGGTTGCACATGATGACGGGCAGACACATCTTAAACTCAACAACTGCTCTTTTTTTGTCTCAAAAGATAAATGTTTTGTCTGCCTGCTTTGTGGAACAGGGGAAAGAAAAGGAGAAGAGAGAGAATCTTGTGTACTTTGTGCTCTCCAAAGAGAGTCATTAGTAGCAAAGTGTGACAGGCAGCAGCAACTAGGTTTTGAAGTGTAAGGGACATGCTTTCTGCAGAAGCTGTGTTAGGTATCAGTTCAGCCCAGGCTGCTCAACCACAGACCACCCTCTTGCCCAAACAGAGACTGAAAATTTGGCCATCCAGCCACAGAGATTTGAGTCATTTGACTTTAAGTAGTACTAATCTATGCAACCCGAAGAGATTTAGTTCAACCTTCAGAATTAAAGTTTTCTATCAATGTGCAACATAATTTTTCCTCTTCAAACATGTTCCTAACAACAATACAATCAAATTTGAAGATACTAGGAAAGGTGAGGCAGGAGTCAGATCAAGTGGACTCTGAAATGCACTAGAGAGAAAACTGAGACCAAAGCATTCTGGTTGCACTTGATACTCTTCCAGAATGAACAGGAAAGCTGCCATTTCAGTACGAAGACTCAATTATGTCTGTTGGTAATAGCTCTTGGTGGTTGTTGCACAAGAGCACTCAGTAAGGTATTTCCACAGATTAATTTGGTCATTCAAGCAACACTCAATTTTGAGCCTTCAGCTGGYTGACATCACTGCAGACTCGAGTAACTAAAAGTCATTGTCTCTTCTTTCATGTTAAGCAAACCTTTAACCTGAAATTATTATTATTTGTGCTTGCAAACCTGACCTCCATTTATCCCCAATATGACATTAAATGTTCTTTTTAGAATTAAAATGTTCTTTCAGTATGCAATGTTAACCATCTTGCATTTATTCTTCATAACAGAAATATGGTACAAGTAGAATTATAAAATCATAAAATCACACAATTGTTAAGGTTGGAAAAGACATGTAAGAACATCAAGACCAAGTGTGAACTCAGCACCACCATGTTCACTGCTAAACCATAGCCCCAAGTGCCACATCCAGTTTTTTTCTTGAACACTTAAGTCGAAACTAATCAGTTTCGACTGGTGTTAATTACATATCTTTAAAATAATGCTCTGCTGACCCAAAATATTGATATATTTAACACACTGGTTTTTGTCATATACACCAGAAAGTGAGGGAATCTTACAAATTTYTACTTACGTAAATGTGAATCCAAAGGCCGCCTCTTCCTCTTCTGACTTATTCAGATTGTTTATGAATGTAGGAATTTTAACCTAAATCCCCCGCTTGCCCAATTGTGTATGAAAGATACAGGTSCCCTCTGGATAAGACTTTGCTTGCAGCCTCATGCCAATAACTGAAACACAAGGGTCCTCATTTGCAGTTACGACTTCTTCATGTGAGGGGAAGACACTGATCTCCTTTGGTGACCAGTGACAGGACCCAAGGGAATGGCCTGAAGCTGTGTCAGAAGAGATTCAGTTTGGATATTAGAAAAAGCTTTTTCCACCCAGAGGGTGTTTGGGCACTGGAACAGGTTCCCCAGGGGAGTGGTCACAGCACCAAGCCTGACAGAGTTCGAGAAGTGAACTCTCTCATGTTCCCAGGCACATGCTGTGGCTCCTGGGGATGGTGCTATGCAGGGCCAGGAGCTGGACTCAATGATCCTTGTGGGTTCCTTTCCAACTGCAGTTTATTTTGTGAKTCTGTGATTCTGTGATTGATTCTGTGATCAGTACCTTCAAGTGCCTATGTGGATTACCAGGTAAGGCCTCTTCTGCTTTGATCCTAGCACTGGCTATCAAACAGATTTTTTTTAAACTGTTGCCATAGTTAGGTTCTGTACCAGCCAGTGTTCAGGAAACATATGGGTAATTTGCTGTACSAGTTGAGAAAGCAGTCTCCATTATTTTCTGCTTCACAGAGCAGAAGATGTTGTGCAGCTAGATTAGATCATGTTAGGCACTGAGTGATTTTGTGGTGCCACCTGACTTAAATGGTTTGGTTATGGAGAGCCATACTCACCCAAGAATGGGCCAGCGTGTTGGCCTGGGCTAGTGTGGATTTCATTGTCACTAAGCACTTCCAAGCACTTGATAGRTGTGTAGCACCACTTACCCTATGGCATCAGAGAGATGGTAGGASTTCTTAGCTGTGTCAGTATGATCTGCAAGACACAATAGCTCCAGTACTGTCCCAAACTGCACAYCTTCTGACTAGCAGCAGGTAGTGTAAGTCTGATAATTATCCTACTAGACACTGGCTACAACTGGCAAACAAACCTCTCTGTCTTGACTCTCCAAGATTGTGTTTGGCAGCCAAGTTCTTTTATTGCTAATGGGACCAAAAGCTTAATACCGTGAGATCTGAGAAAGAGTTGTTAGGCAAGGCAAGAAGGATCTAATGCTGTTCCCAAATGTCTGTTCAGCAAATGTCTGTTTCTGTAGGGGATGAGATAGTAAAAATGATCTCTCATTCTTTCTAAAGACAAAAAGAGTTCAGTCTAAGTAGATATCATGATAATCAAGGAACCAAACCATGCAATCTGCTAGRTTTGCAGCTAAAAATGCAGTCTTGGATTGAACTTGGATTAATGGGCTAAGGGCAGTGGTGTGAGGTTCAACAAGGCAAAGTGGAAGATGCTGCACATTGGTTACAACAACCCCATGCAGTGTTACAGAATGGGGGAAAAATGGCTGGAAAGCAGTCCAGTGGAAAAGGACCTGGGGGTGCTGGTCAATCACAGCTGAGCATGAGCCAGCCGTGCCCAGGTGGCCAAGAAGGCCAGTGGCATCCTGGCTTGTGGCCAGCAAGATCAGGGCAGTGATTGTCACTCAGTATTGGGCATTGGTGARGCAATGCATTTTACAGGCACTCCCTTACTGGAGATGTGATGTGACTTTTTACATGTTGAACATAAACAACATTGATTAGCTCCTGGCAAGACAGCTKTCCAGAGCAGGAAGGGCAGGAATGATGGATTGCTTTWGAAAACCTTCACATTTCTTTCCTCGGAGATCCTTTTGATTCTCAATCTATTATATGTGGAAAAAGACGAGATGCAATGAGACGGCAGTGACGGTGAAATCCAGCAGTGAGGCTGCAGTGAAGGCAGATACAAGAGATGGCTGGCCTGGGCAAGGTCAGTGGCTGGGCCGGAGCTGCTGGCTCCTCTGTCCCTCCAGCTGGCAGTGCCCAGGGGCAGCAGGAGATCTGCTGAAGAGAGCCAGAGAGCTGCCAGCCTTSACACCCAGCAGCTCCTCACCTCGCTGGAGGCAGAGGGCAACTCTCCGTAAGGTTTCGACTCCGAAGGGCATTTCATACTCAGATTTTTTACTTCCCCTTACACAGAGCATTGGGTCTTTGGATGTGATCCAAATGCATCAGTGGTAACAGATTGCTTTCTGGCAAATACAAGGAGCAGTTCACTGAGAGGGTCAGAGCAAGCTGTCAGATTGAAAGCTTAGGAAGCAGAAAGTGCAGCATGAAGAAAGAAGACATGCATGAACAGGGCTGGCAAACTCATGTACATTTACTCAAAACACAGGTTCAGCAGAGCTTAAATGCTTTGTASAGGGTCCTTTTGGTCTTGTTGAAATACTGCTCTTTCTTCACTTTGTTCTTTCTTTGCTGTCTTAGAAATAAGTGAAATTCTGGAAGTTCTCTTGCTTCACAAGAAGGCAACTGCTAGGAGAAGGACAAGCACTGACAGGAATAGCTTAARCTTACAAGATATTGCATGTTGCCTATATGCACTGCTCTGTCATCTGTATTTGATTTTTTTTTCCCTCAGCTTGATAAAAGAGTTTTAWCAAGAAACAAACAAACAAACMAACAAAACCGTGAAGGATTCTAAATGTATGGAAATAAGACAAGTGGTATTGTATGAGCTCCAGTAACAAGGCAGGGTTGTTGGAGGTTGATGGAGTCCTCTTGGGTAGTCCAAAAGCAAATGTAACCAACAGTCTTATTACTTTGGTCAGATGGAGGCTTCAAGAGAAGCTTTCAGCTGGATGATCTGGGATGATTCAGAGGAGCATCTGGGGAAGGACTTCAAAGGAATTTTCAGAACATTATTAGCAAGTCTACTCTTCCAGCAAGTCTTCAAATCACTAGAAAAAAACCCAAAAGTGTTGTGGGAATCATACTGCTTTGTTCATTTGCAAGTCTGCTGCAATACCTAAATGTAGAGAGAAGTTTAAGGATAAAGAAGTAAGAATAGAAAAGAGGGGGTTTTTTTGGGAGGGGCAGGGAAGGTAAAGGGGAAGAATGGCAAGGATTTATGTGTTTTGAGGCAAGACAAAGCAGGATTCAGAAAAAGGAAAACTTCCATGGTACATCCTTGAGAAGAGAAGCCCTGATGYTAGATGCAAGACTTGTACCCTACATACAAAACAGTTGAACAGATCAGAACATCAGAAATTTTAGACAACCTGAAATTTGTTGTTTATTTGTTGTCAGGGAAATCCATAGTAGTTAGAACAGGAAGCATCTGCAGTGCCTACATTATAGGCAATAAATCAAGATCTTCTCTCATATAAACCTTAATAAATAATGAAATTCAATTTGTCACTAATCTCACTATGGCATTTGCTGAATACAGCATATATGAGATGTGTCTTTGACATTTTGAGTGTTCTTACCCAGAAATTCCGCATTATCTTCTGGAAGCCCATCACCTGCATGCCTGTAGGAGCTACTGCACCTGCATTTCTTCTCATTGCAGTGAAATAAAACAACAAACCAAATATGCAGATACTTCTTCTTTCTTTCTTCCTTTTCTGATATTCTCATATTCCATTAAACTCACTCCCTGAAATTCATGGCATTCACACTGCCAACTGCTTGCTCCAGGAAAGAGGGGGACACATGTTAGAGGAGAGCATGAGAAATCCATGTTTTCCTCAGGAGCAGTGGTCGCCTGGTATGAGCCACAGATGTTTGAGAGTATATATTATTGCCGTGCCATCTGCTGAGAAAAGCCAGAATCTCAGCTGTCTGTCAAAAGGTAAGGGTCCAGAGGCTAGCTGTTCCCTCCAGACATACCTGCATTTTTTTCTTCATCTTTAAAGCAAGTTCAGAAAATGTTCTTATGCATATTTTCATTGCAAATTAATAAAATCAACCACCAGGTTTTGTTTTGGGCTTGATCTTACTATGCCTCAAAATTATTTCTGTTTCTGTTTCATTTCTTTTCTGTTCTTGAAAGCTTTACAACAAACTTAGCTCAGTGTTTCAGAAACACCTTTTAAATGTTTTAATTTTCATGGAGCTGTTTTCCRATATTGGAAACCTATCTAAGGACATGGAGACTCACTGCTTGGGCTAAACTTCAGGAGGAAATAAAAGAACCCTGAACCACAAAAAAAAATAAAAAATCAAGTGCTGGGGCACACCAGCCTGAGGTCTCCAAATGTCACAGCCCAGCAGTGTGACAGGGTGGAGTGGTGCCAATGGCAGCTCAAGGAAAGAGAGGTCTGTTGTTGCTGGCGAATCTGTCAAATGACCATTTGCAATAGTACCCTGAGTTCTGAGTGAGGTCTGAAGCCACMATCACAAGTACAGGAGCACCAGTTTGGTGCTGGGGACTGAGCACAGGGAGAAGGATCTGCTGTTTCTCCTGCTCACCTCCTTCCCCAAGAGAGAGAAAAATATCACTGAAACCCTATTGGCCTCTTGAACTTTCAAATCAACTGAAGCCAGTATTTTGTAAAGTCGGAGCCTCGCATTATGAGTAGTGAAGCTTTAGTTTTGCCTTTTCCTGACTAAGCAGAAGTGCAAAGYAATTCACCTGTTTCAAATATTAAACAGAAATAAAAGTAGCAACTTGGTAAGCAGAGATGGCATTCCTTTACCTATTCCTGTCTGTCTCCAAGATTATATCACCTTTCTTGTAGCTACCCTGGGGCCTTAGAACAGACTCTCAATCTGGTATCCAGCCAGATAAGTATTAAGAAAATCTTTYCCTTGGTCTAAGGTACAGCAGTACTGGAGAGTGTTATATGGTTCCTCCTTTCTGAGGGGTAATATAGCCCTTATTCTCAATAGGTGTTACTGTGCCTGAACAAGAAGCTTGCATCAAAGCCACAATTCTTTCCCTGCTTAAGGAAATATCCCCATTTTTATATCTTTGCCAAGAATATGTWTTTTTTCTTACCATGAATATTGCCATCTGTGCCACTAATAACCCCATGYAGAGGTCACGTGCCTTGTAAATAAGTGTTCGGCAGAAGTCATTGTCAATATCATCAGGTGTGGAATTGAGCATGGATGCTTTTTCACATCAGCTTTTTACTCRAAAAGTAGCAGAACTTTGGCGTAAGTAAAATACACTGCTGCTCATTGGTAGTYACCAGTTGGATAGCCAGAGCATTCAAAGGAGTTGCCCTCTGTTGCCCTTCTGGGGCAAGGAAGAACTCCAGAAAGAAACTGCCATTTAAGCAGTTTAGAGATCTGCTTAAATTTCTTAACAAAGCAGTGTTGCTAGCAGTGTAACAACTGTTAACTTAGGTTTTTGAGAATAAGATGTGTTTTATTTGGACAGTTCCAGGAAAGGTTTAGCACAATGCTCAATTGAAAGCTCTCCTAAGTGGCACATCTTCCCTACAGAACTAATATCCTGTCTCTCACATACTCAGTGGAAGTGCCTCATTGCTCCTGCAAGACTGAAAGAGCCAAAGGGAGGTTATTATTGTGCTTACTTTTGTAAAAAGCCATTTATCCACCCTTGGTCTGACTCACAGAGTAAGATTTTACCCATCATTGCTGCCTTCCCATCTACTGATTTCCCCTGCACAGCTGCTGCTTTGCTCTTCCATTTCATAGAACCACAGAATTCTGGGATCTGTGATCACGTCTGCGTCTCCTGCATCAGGAACTCTCCTCTAAGGTCACAGCACCCCAAGACCACATTGCAGACAGGGTATGATTATTATTTGTGGACTCAAGCTACATCAGTTCATATCAGGATTAAGAGATGAATTTCCTTTTCCAGCATTTYTTCACTTTGCTGGACCCTCACCATCTTCATTTTCTTGGTTTATCTCTTACCTCCTATGTTTTCTTCAAAACTTCTGCTTATTTTGAAGGAGGTTTCTACACTTTTGAGGATGCCCTTGTTTTTGATGGTATTAGATCAGGTCTGTGCCAGTAACCACAGGGCTGTTTAGCCAGATTGCCCAGCTCTTGCTGTCAAGACACTTCTGCAAGTGACATGAATCACTTGCTTAAACATCCAGGCTCAGAAGCCTCACTGATTTCTTCATGACCATTAAAAACTCCAGTCTTTATCAGCAGGCTGTGTGCCTTTGCCCCAGAGAGCAGGCATGATTTGTTTAGATGACATCAGTGCCACAAGTTTATCTCTTGTTACTGGAAGTCTCTCTGAGGGAAAGGATACCATTGGCAGGATACTTTCCAAATGAGAGCCATAAGCCTGGTCCCAGATAGCTGCTTTCTTTGAAGTAAAYGTGCAAGTCAACCCTCAAGTTGGCTTTCTTCTTGTATTTTTGAGTCATCACATTTGCAAGATATCTACAAATAGCTCAGATTCACTTTAAATAAGTGCAAGTTATTGACTGCCTAAGGAGAGTGCACCTGTCTGTTCCAAATCGATTTGTATGGAAAGGAGCGTCAATGCTTCCCAAAAACTATTGCAATATCACATTGCAGACAGCTGTTAACACCAAAGGAAGGCAAATCACCTCTTCCAGTCTATAGTTTTGAATATAAAAGCCCTATTTCTCCTCCAGACAATTGAATTCTAGTTGCAGTAAGCCATACACAGAACAGTTCCCAAAAGACAAGAAAAGTTTGAACAGGAACTGGGTTCATTCACATCGCATCCTTTCCATCTGGGCCACAGCAGCAATCCTCACCTGGTGCTTTCAGTTCTCATTATTTAATTGCTGAATTTGAGTTTTCATGTTCCTACCATCTGCTCAMACAGAGTACAGTGTTTCTTAAGCCAATAATCCAAACCAAAATATCTCAAGATAATGACACAAGTTTGAGGGACCCTCAAAAATTCCTTTTAAAGAACACTTGAGCATGTGACACTCTGAGAAAGMCAACCAGGAAAGCCATCAGCCACTTCATAACAAGAATACGGTTTTATTTATTTTGAGATTAGGCCAAGGTCAGTGAATATACAAAAAACCCMAAAAAGAATAGGCCAAATCTAAGATTAGCTATTTTAATCCCTATAGACTGACCTCTTAAAGGCACAAGAGGATGACTAACTATGCATGTACAAATATGCTCAGCTCTCAGAGCAATCCTGGGGACACACACCCTAGAGACAAGCCCTGCTGAAAAATTGGGGTCGTGGTGGGCACTGAATTGAGACCTGGCATCAGAAAGGCCAAAAACASCCTGGGCTGTACGTCCAGAAGTGCAGCCAGTAGGAAGGAAGTGATTATTCCCCTCATCTCAGCACTCCAGGATGTATCCAGAGTACTGCATCCAGTTTTGGAATGACCTCAACAGAGGGCCCACAGGACCCTCAGGAGTCTGGAGCACTTGCCCAGTGAGGAGAGGCTGTGAGACTGAAGTGGTTCATCCTGGCTGAGCCTTGGGAGTGCTTAAAAACAGCTCTCAACTCCTGTGGGAAAGTGAGCGAGGAGCTGGAGCCAGGTAGTGAATGGTAGGGGGTGAATGAATATGAATAAAAGCTGAAAGCAGAGTGGTTCAGAGAGGAGGTGAGGAGACTCTGCCCTTTGGGACAGCTGGGCAGGGGTGTGTGCTGCCCAGGGAAACTGAACTGGCTCCTTCCTTGGAGTTTTCTGATCCACAAAAAGGCACAGCTCTAAGCATCCTGCTGTGAGCTCAGAGGTGACCCTGCTTGAGCGGAAGGATGCACTGAAGTCCTTCTCTTCCCTTCCCTTCCCTTAAAAATATCCTTATGATCTTGCAATCCTATATAAAAAAACCCAGCATTGTATCTTACAAAGGCAACAAGTACAAAATATGATCCACAATAATTGATGCCTAGCAACCAGCAGAGTARTTCCTGGAAATCCACATAGAGAGAACTGCAGAGGCTGGACTATGCACTTATTGCATGCTTTCTGCCATTGGAATAGCACATTACAGGCTGAGGAAGGTCTAAGAACTTGCTTGAATGCTTTCTGACAGTTTTTTGTGAACTGACATATGACAGGGATTAGATRGAGATTAAAACAGTCAAGATGGACYCCATTATGTCAAGCCTGTACACAACTTGCCTCAAACAGATTGATTCCTAAAAAGCAAGAACAGAAAACAAATTAATTGTTCAGGGAGCTTTGGTGGGTCAATACTGTATTACAGATCTATTGTTCAATTGATTCAGGTGGTGCAATGACAAGGAGATCCCAATCAAGGAAGCAATTTTGTTGTCTCAGCCTTCTATAACCCCAGCATGCTCACTTTGTGCTCCAAATACACTTCTACCTGTAATTCTGTATTTCTCTGGAGGAAATTTCTGACTGCAGGCATTCAGAGAGCAAGTGAAATAATCCCAACGAGCCTTTTGGATCTGAAAGACTGGGAATTGAGTTGTGTTCGTTTGATAGAGTGGAAATGAAAGAGTGTGGGAGAGAGCATTAACTTTTGTGGGTTGAGCTCGAGCCTACCTTTTAATTTTGAAAGGTAATGTGATTTAATTATTTGCCTTTAAGGTAGAGTGTTCTTCAGTGACAAAAATAATTAAATAAAAACAAGACAGTGATCTTTGTGCTAGTAAGAGCATATGAATAATAGCACTATGACCTACTGGCAAAGGAGGGGTAAGGGAGGAAGAAAAACACTGGGCACTAGGACTCTGTCTTCATTGGTCATCCCAGAGCATCATGTGGCCATGGTTCCTTTTTAAAGATAAGTCCTCTTCTGCTGGAGCTCATAATATCCTCCTGTCCTGCATTTCTGTTTGAACCTCTGGAAGACATCTGTCTAGCCTGACAAAATGTGCGACCAGTTTGTGGGCACCTGGAAGCTCCTTAGCAGTGAAAACTTTGAGGACTATATGAAAGAACTGGGTGAGAATTGTTATTTCAAGTTCTTGTATCTGGAACAGGGAAGGAATGCCAGTTTTGAACTTTACTCTTTACCTGCTTTTTCTAGCTGTGCTGTTTATCAAGGGGGGTTTAATGCACTATTTTATCAAGCAGTCTTAAACTGGAGAACTTGTCTCTTTGAATTAGTGGTGTTAAAGTCCTATAAAGCAGAAAAACTGTGATTGATAGGAAAAAATGTCAGGTAAGCTGAGTCTATGCATGCCTTGTTAGCATATAAATGGATGTATGAGCTTATAAATATTAGCTTAGRTATTAGCTTATATATGGATCTATAGCATATCACTGCAATATTTTGTGTGAATTAGCTTTTATCCTTGGAGATGCAAATTGTCTGATACTAGAAAGCAGCAAGCTTCCTTATGTCTATAAGCAACACACCTAAATAACTTCATATTGCTACTTGATTAGGACACCAGTTAATTGCCACAGCTATTACACTGAATGAAACTCTSTAGCTGCCTCCAGAGAATATTAACAAAGAAAATTGCATGGATTCATGCAGATACTTGCAAAGATTTGATGTGAAACACTTTTCTCTAAAGGTGTAGACCTCTTGTTTATAATTAAATTGGGATTTAAAAGGCTCCAACATTCTGTTAGTATGGAGGAAGCAGGGGGTAGTACATGCTAAATTCAATTAGTAAATGCTAAAAAGTTGGGGGTTTATTTACAATTTAAGGGTATAATACTTACTGTTACTTATCCTGACAGCTTTCAATGAGTGAGAATGTTGCACTCTTAATCTTTACTCCAGATTTTACTCAGGACATAACCATTGCCAGCTATTTCTTAATCATTTCCTTATATTCAACTTACCACTGATAAATATAAAACATGCTTGCTTTTTTTTTCCTTGTTTGTTTTGTTGCTTTTTTTTGGCTTAGAGACTGTCATATATTTCTGCTTATTTACTTTTGGACATAATTAACATTCAAGTAGAGTATAAGCTACTGGAGTTATGCACATGTATATGTGCAAATAAATATCTGGCATTACAACCATCTCAGTCTTCAAAATATCGCTTTTACTATTTTGACAATTACAGGGTAGAGAATTTCCTTACATCAACCCACCCAGCTTGGTCTACAGCAGTACCAAGTGAGAGTTTATAAAYCTGTAACATAGAATTAATAACAGTCAGAAAAAATAGGGAAAAAAGCACTGAGAGTTTCTTTTTTTCCCCAATGYATAAGAGAAAAAGATTGAGGAAAGATAAAAATTTCATAGTTCCCTATCTTATTTACAGGTGTGGGGTTTGCTACCAGGAAGATGGCTGGTGTGGCCAAGCCTAATGTAACTATCAGCATGAGTGGTGAAGTGATAACCATCAAAACAGAAAGTTCCCTCAAAACTACAGAAGTCTCTTTCAAGCTGGGTGAAGAGTTTGATGAGACCACAGCAGATGACAGAAAAACAAAGGTGAGTCTGGAAACAGCGCTTTGCAAATACATCTCTCAAAAAGGGATGAGGGGGTAGAGGGGCAGAGCTGTGATTTTGACATCAGGTGCAGAAATGGTGTCTCCAYACGTAAGACTGCTATGGATGCTTTGTGCTGAGAACTGTTTGGACTTAGAGAGTCTTCTGTTTAAACCAAAGCACCCTGATGAAACAGCCACACTTTGTTTTTTTCACTTTGGCAGAATGTCATAACCCTAGAAAAYGGCATCCTGACCCAGGTGCAGAAGTGGGATGGAAAAGAGACCATCATAAAGAGAAGAGTGGTGGATGGCAACCTGGTGGTGGTGAGTTCATTCTTGTTACTTGATCACTGAATTTAGTGTATGACTTTGGATTCAAGCATGCAGAGGGAAAGCATCTGAAAGGGTTCTGTGCACTTGGTGAGAAATCTCTGATTGAGTTTGGAGTGTAGGTTAAAACTGGAGTGCTGTTAAACTTATGGAATGGTGTGGAGGCRCCTGTCCTCCATTCCTAGCAAAGACATGGTTAGGAAAGTGTAGGAATAAAAAGAAACCTGACATCTTATGAAGGAAATTTTTATATATGAGAATCTCTAAGTCCTGAACAGCATAGAGGAAGCATTAGCAAAGGCCTCATTAAAAACATTCACTCTAGGCTGATGCAGAACACTCCTGYTCATCTTCAGCAGAGGCTTAGCAGGCATCTGTGGGAACCCTGCCATGCATCACCAACAACTGTGTTCATAATATGATGTTAGAGCAAAAAAGAAAACCTTTGTCCAAGCTCTGTAGGTTGATTTTAAGTGGTCAGAGACTCTTGTGCTTGACTTGGTGCCAGCGAGGCCCACCTACAGTCTGGGGCTTCCCAGCTCTTCTCTAGGGTTTTAGAAAACACACTTTGAGGAATCTGGGACAGGACTAAATCTATGTTCATAAAAGGCAGCTGAGATTCCTACATGCTGCAAAACGATACACATACACAAAATTCCTGAGGAGTTCTGCCCTCCCCTAGGGAAAAATAATATGTCCATAAATTTAGTATTTAAATTTCTTTGGACAGAGACCAGAGGAGAAGATATAGAAATAGTTTTTAATAACAACTTCATTAAGAAAGATTGAACAAAACAGAGTTTGGTCTAACAGAAAAACAGATGAGGATGGAGCCCAACATGCAGAGCCTGACACCAGCAGCTGCAAGTCTGAAAGCTCTCAGTGTGTGYGTGTGCTGTGCGCATGTGTGTGAGGAAGACCAGCCACAGCTGAAAAAGAGGAAATAAAAAACGTTCATGTCCAACTCCAGGGAGCAGTCAGTGCCCACAGAAGGCCTAGGAGCCTTCTTTAGATATTTTAAAGTAAAGATTAGAAATATTCTTGAAAATTCTTTCACTCCTGTGCTTGTTTTTCAGACTTCTGTTGCTGAAGCTCTCAAAACTGAGTTTCACTCTTTTGGCAATTGGCTTTAGAGGAGGAGAAATGCAAATTTTTCTTAAACTGGTTCCTAATAGATAAGTAATTCTCTACCTTCTGACTAACAAACATTTAGTGAGAGTTAAAAGCTGATTGAATTATCTTTTCTTTCCAGGAATGCACCATGAATAACGTTTCCTGCAAAAGGGTTTATGAAAAAGCATGAAGATGCCACMTTCACACAGGACTAATGCTTAAAGCTGGAGTAAAACCACTTAACCAAAGGAGAAAAGCTCCACAAATCTGTTTTAAAGAGAACTGTACATTTTTCAGATATATCCCAAAGCAGTTACACGCAGTTAGACTAATTTGTTGTGCCTATTCAATAAAATATTCAGCTTTCTACAATGTGTGCTTGTGCTGGAGTCTGTCAGAAAAGGGCTGGGGCGGGATGAAATGTGGGAAGGGATGCAGTGAGGGAAGGGATGCAGAGGGGGAAGGGTGAAATTATAGTTGAAATAAGTGTGAAATTGTAGTTATTGTAGCTTTCACCTGCGATTATTTGGTAAATGTGCCTGCCTTGAACATCTCATTTCGTCCTAGATAGGCAAAAAGTCTTGAAATGAGAAACATAGCTTTAAAAGTACTCAGGTTTGCTAAAAGTCTGTAAAAGTTTGCTAGTGGTACAACCTCCTTTATTACCTACATGCATTTTCTGCTAGTCCATTTGGCTTGATCAGTCTTGGGAACATGAACCTTTTCAGATGCAAAGCCCTTTGGACACCATGTTTTTAAACTCTGCTTGTTTTTGAACTACCATCTTCTACTGCCCATAGGCCTGGCCTCCTATTTCAAACTTCTGCATCTCCAGAAGCCATGATTTCTACACCTAGGAGGACTTAAATTGAGGACAAAAGAACAATTGAAATTTCTGGGGAAAACCTGGACAATGAGTATAAAAATGTGTGCCTTAACTACTAAATGGGGGAAATGACCTTATSTCAAGCGATTAAGATCTGTGAACCAAATTCCATGTATTCCTGACATTCCTGAAGTCAGCTGTCAGAGGTGATGGTGCTGAGTCCCCAGTGCTAGCAGCAGAGACCTCTCATGCWCTTGAACTTTCCTCTGCATAACTCACATTGTTCCCAAGTTTTTGCACTATTTATACAACTGGAGAGGGGAAAAGGAAGGATTTTACATTCTACATGAGCTGAGTAGTCATTTAAAAGTGACTCCAAAGACTACCAGTAAATTCTGCAGAAAATGTTTAAAAAAGCCATGAACAAACACCTCCTCAGTTTTAACCTTGGTTTCATTGCTTGTGAAATCTCACCAGCTTAGAGAACAGCAGTCACGTAGGGAATGAAGAAGGCTTCAGAATACCCCATATATACAATTCTAAATCTTCTTAGCATTTAACAAAACCAAAATTATTTATGAGTTAGGATATGACTATAGTTTAGTGGTAGAAAATCTACATGAGAGTGGTGGTTGTAAGAAGCAGAAACATTCACTTAAATAAACTACATTTAGACACTAAATATCAGCCCATAGTTAAATATCTTTCATCAGCCATGGATCTGGAAATACTGTGTCAAGAGGCAAAACTCACAATATTCCAAAAATCATACAGCAGACTTTATTTTCCAGAAATCTTACATTCTTAGTGAAGACTGCAATTATAATTGTAACGTCCTCAGCCTAATATTTCAGAAAAGGGTAATCTCTTCTAAAAGAGATTTGTTTGTTTTGGTACCTGGTGAATGACTTCAAACTTTGTGAATGAATCAAGCCACTTAAAACTTCAATWTCTGGAAATTGCAATAAAGTGACATTTTGTCTATACACTTGAACAAGGATGGCACCATAGCAAAGCATTAATTATGCCTTTCTTAGAATATGAACATGTTTGGAATTTATTCGCTGAAAAAGGCTAAAATTCATTGTTTAAAAAAGGCAGCAGTCTAGTGACTGCCTGAATAAATGGAGGTGATTCTTCTCAGGAAGAAAAGGTGTGTGCACTCAGACCTGGATGGGAGTGAGAGCACACATTTCTAAGGGCTAAAGTCAGATCAATGTCTGTCCTTACCTCCAGGGCAGCACAGGTCTCCCTCTCTCTTCTGTCGTGCTGAACTGTTCTCCAAAGTCAGTAACCACTCCAGAGCACTCGTTTCTGCCAAAGAAGGATCTCACTAAACCCCTGCAAACCCGTGGGCAGCCCGCTTGTTGCAGCAGGCACCTTGGATGCTGAGAGGAGGAGATTTCTACCCCTTACCATATTCACTCACTACTCCTTWACAGWTTTCTTGGAGGGCAAGAAGAAAAGRCCACTCACACMCACAGATTTTCAGCAGTTCAGGAGAAAGATAAAAAAAAGACTTATTCTGAGCATTCGCCTTTCTGTTGTTTTTCGCTTTTTCTTTTACCTACATGTTTCCACTGCTATGAACTTGTAGGACTTTTTTGTCCTGGCCAGTCGAGCCTTGTGTGTGTGGGACCTTCTGGACTTTTTCCCCAGCCCAGCTGTCCTGGTCTGGTCTTGTAGGAGACAAGAAGTGATTTGCACCCTCCAATGTAGCTACTAGGGAGAAGGCAGGCTGCTGGCCCCATGTTCAGGGTCGATCCTTCAGCTCCATAGAATCAGCACTAAAACATCCTTGGTGTCCTCACAGCAAGTCCCTCTCCAGCCTCTGTTCTCCCCTTCTATTTCTGTTTTCTTCATTGCTCTCCAGGGAATTTATTTAGACTTTTTTTGGCCCTGAATTTGCCCATATCACATTTCTTTTAAAGAAATTCWCATAAATTTGCTTTTYGYATTTCTTTAAMTAGTRTMTTTAATTCTAAATAGACTGTGARTTTTKAGTTATTKCYATCAARTTTTACCTTTATSTCTTGTGCTGCTTCACAATSTCCAWGTTCAATKATTTCAAATCCTGTTTTACACCAAYCATWAGYAAAATTAGGGAATAAAGGCTCTCCCTCATCATACGTACTCACAATCCTTGTCACTTTTTTCCCTTTGAACTTGAAGAAAATATTGGTTTCCACAATTATTTCTACTGAGATATAACTCCCTGCTCTTGTTCTTTCTAAACTGTACRTCCTYTAAATGAAAGTACTGATTTTTCTTAGTGACAAAGAGATAGATGGTAGCAATGTCAACATTGTTTGAGACTGCTTAAGACTGGGGTTTTGTCTGAATAAATAATTCTCTGTTACTTTTGTTCTTAAGGTAACTGGTACTGCAGTGTAACTGTTCTAGTCTGACTAATTTGTTCTTCTTGAATTTCTTTGGGCCTGATTTTACAACATCCCAATCATCTTTTATTTCCCAGAGGCACCAGCCTTGTCTTGTTAAAGTGCCTTTGTGTGGATAAGACAATTAAATAAAAGAACAAAGAATGCCTGAGGAGAAACGGTAGAATATTTTCATATTATTTCTTGAGAAATAACGGATAGTTTCATTTGGGAGGAGTTTTCTCATTTCCAGAGACTAAATAAAAGAGCCAGCTATTCTTTACACAAAATGTGATGTAATGCCTCTCTGCCTTAGAAGGGTTTTGTGTGGACAGCACCTTCAATGACTGACATTTATGTATGTATTACAAATACAGCACCTGCCTCCTATGGTGGGGAGAAAGAGTTCTTTGCTTTGTTTTTATTGTCAATCACTCAAGACTTTTGCTCCCTGCACTGTGCTGTCATTGGCCCTGTG
>NW_026623351.1:1112106-1144367 GCF_030028575.1 Malurus melanocephalus
ACAGAAAAGTTTTTGGGTACCCTGGAGTACACCAAGCTGAATATKAACCARGAACATGTGTTGGCAGSAAAGGGTGAGTGGCRTCCTGGGCTGCATTAGGAGTGTTTGGGGTTGAGGGAGATAATCCTTCCCCTCTACACAGCACTGATCAGGCCACAGCTGGAATGCTGGGTCCMRTCCAGKGCTCCCCAGTRCAAGCAAGACATGGACCCAAGGAGGTCATGGCATCTCTTCACAGGAGCAGGGAAACGTGTGGGAATATGACAAGAGTAGGRCACATTTGAGTGCAATGCCCTACGTGATTATGCTGGCTTAAATCTTCCTTTTATGGCAGAACCAACTACCCACGTGCAAAAAGACAAAAAGAGAGCAGAATATACCCTCCTCCCAAGTCAGCAAAGCTTCTTGCCTTTTACTGAGTGACTTTGAACCAAGAATATGCACTTTAATGACTTGGCCTCTTTTGATGCCATCCACCTGTCAAGAACAAGAGCTGATCCCCATTGGTGCGCCGATCTTCCGAATATGCCCGGTTGTAAAAAGGAGCCAGCCAATATTGTCTCCTCCTTCTTTTTGTGATCCTGCCTGGGATATGTGCAGGGAAGAACCCACAGCTTGAAATCATTTCTCTGGTGCAAAGGGGGAAAACAGAWCAGTGGAACTCAATTCTGCCTTTAAATGATAAAAAATATAGACCCTTTCCAAGATGGACCATGAAAGTAACCCCTCCACCCCCAAACTACTTTGAACATCCTCTTTTTGACAGTTCCCTCCCAAAATCCACATGGCTTTGATTTATCTGACTAGCACACAGGTGACAATGGTGGTTACRCTCTACAGCTTCMTGAGGAGGRGAARTGGAAAAGAAAATGTGGATCTCTTCTTCCTCGTACCCAGTGATGGGATGTGTGGGAAGGGGTCAAAGCTGCATCAAGGCAGGTTCAGATTTGTCATTAGGAAGCATTTCTTTAGTGAAAGAGTGGTCACACACTGGAGCACTGGAAGCCAGGCTTCCTAGAGAGGTGGTCAAAGCCTCAGGCYTGTCAGTGTTTAAGAGGCATTTGGACAATGCCCTTAACAACATGTGGCAACTTTTGGTCAGCCCTGGACTGGTCAGGCAGTTGGATGAGATGGTTGTTACAGATTTCTGCTCTGTATGGTGATAACAGAGAGTAACATCGGGAGGACAGTCAGAGCTGGGTTTTATAAGGATGCTGTACTTGTCTCTGTGCTGCTGACACCCCACTGCAGTGTCCCCTGGCTGCTCTGTGGGTGCAGCAGTGACATCCCGTCCCCATCCCCAGTGGAGGGAGCCAGGGCAGGCGTCACGCAGAGCCTTGGAACCGGCACGGCTGCCTCGGACAAGGTGCACATTGTCTCGCCCTGGGGCTGCCTCCCCCATTGGCCATCCCAACAGCCACAGGGACTGGACTTCTTTAAAGGGAGACCACTGAATCCGAGCTGGGCACACAATCTCTCTGACTGCCACCAAGAGCTGCTGTGGCCACTGCCCCTCTCTGCAGGACCAGCGTTTCACAAAGCCTGCGTGATGTGTAACCGATTTGTGGGAACCTGGAAACTCATCTCCAGTGAAAATTTTGATGACTATATGAAAGAATTGGGTGAGAAATATTCTGGGTTTGGAGTTGTTGTGTTTTTGGTGTTTGTTTGTTAGTATGTTTCCTTTGGGAATGCTTTGCTCATGGATGGTGCCTTCTTTCTGGCCAAAAAAAAACCCACTTAATTACTTTTCTAGCATAATTTAATTCTTTTCCTTAGCATCTAAATTGGAAAAGGTAGGTGATAAATCACTGTAATAAATTTATTTTTGTCTAACTGATCTGAACTGATATAATTTGTTTTTCTGCCATGAGAGTAATCTATGGAGCTGCAGATTTTTTTTTATGTTCCTCTTGACTGCACCATGAAACTCATGACTTATGATAATTTACAGTATATAATGGAGCTGATGTCTCATAACACTTTAGCTTCAGACAGCTAAATACTATGAATGAATCTATCTGTTACTGAAGAATGCCAGGAATGTAATAAAGTAGGCATTGTTTTTCATTTTAATGCTGGCTTCATTCCTACACAGCAAGTGCACAGAGAGTCAGCTACTGCATTTCTTTTGCTGTATAAATGATTCACTGATTCCCTTTATTTGAAATGTTAGACTGAATGACAAAAGAGTTGCAGTTAATTAATTAACCAGAGTGAATGTGGSATGAAAGTCCAGCTGCAGATATTTTTCTGAACATCTGAATGGAACTGTTTAGTATGGAATTAATTACTACAAACAGTCCTATGCTTTGCAGATAACTTTATACCCATTTTTACAGACCTGTTCATCTGAGCAAGGCATAGCATTAACAAAGACACTAACTACAGCTTTCCCCTTTCTGCTTTTACTAAGCAGCAATATATCACCAGTGGCTTCATTCCTACTTGCCCCAAGCCTGGACTGGAAAGGACAAGGCAATACAAAGGGCTTTTGGCATGGGCTTTTCCTGGAAGCTCTTTGCAGCTTTCAACTCGTATACCTCRACAATTTTATATTTCAYACTTGYACTTWTCRCTGMRGTTTAGATGCAAGGATGCTTAAGGGATGCTACTAGCAACTTAGGAACTTAGGAATTACCAGTCTTCAGTACATTGTAATGAACAAGAACCAGCATATTGGTAGTTCAGTATCTGGTTTCTTCCTTGGAGCCATTAACGGTGCAAATTCTCAGATTTGTCAAGGATTTTTTAAAATGGATTTTTACAAATATTTATGGGAAACAGACCCTTCCTCTGAATTTGTCTTACTGTTCTATCTCTACAATAGAGTTCTGTCTTACTGTTCTGTCTTACTGTTCTGTTCTACTACAAAAGTCATGCAGATTTGTAACAAACTATGCTTCTTCTTAGCTAAACATGCACAAATCTATGATTGTGTATGTCTTTACTTCTTGTTGAAGGTGCACTTTATCAGCTGGGGCTGCCTCAGCCCCTGAACGCTGAGATTCCCATTCTGATCTCTACTCCTACTGGTGTCTCATCTAAAGAATTCTGATCTCTACTCCTACTGGTGTCTCATCTAAATCAGAATTAGGACACCACTCCTACTGGTGTTTCATCTAAATCAGGCGCCGAAGTATTCAATGAAGAAACTCTTCCTTATTCATCCACTGAAGAATCATGAGACAATACTGAGTTTCTCACTTCTAGAATGTAATGATTGTTTTGYCTCTGATTTCTAGGAGTGGGCTTAGCTACACGGAAACTTGGTGGCCTGGCAAGGCCTGATGTGATCATCAGTATGAAAGGGGACATAGTGACCATCAGGACTGAAAGCACCTTCAAAAACTCAACCATCTCTTTCAAACTGGGCCAGCAGTTTGATGAAACAACARCAGACGACCGGAAAGTCAAGGTAGGGAGGCTGATGATCTCTGATTGTCTGAACATCTCCTAGAAGAACAYCAGGAGAAATTTTAACTACTCCCTYAGWGYACCTTGAGTTTTCCAAACTATTCAAAGAAAGCACTGAAAGAAACAGTATGGTGCTGAATGTAATGTTGCTGAGCATGTCATTGTCCAAGAGCCCGTATCTTGCTCAACATAAAGTGAATTGTTACTCTAATCTGCAAAACTCACACTGCAGTTTGAAACTCTTCTCTTGACTTTGCAGAGTGTTGTAACCTTAGAGAAAGGGTCATTGGTGCAAGTGCAAAAGTGGAATGGCAAAGAGACCACGATAAAGAGAAGACTCGTTGAYGGGAAGATGGTGGTGGTAAGTTGATGTTCCTTGTACGCCGATAAAGGTGAGAAGGATGCAGTCTTCAGTACATTTCTGTCTAAACAGATGATCAATTTTGGCTTAAWCTTTGAATTATGAGATTAATTAAAAGGGAGAAAAAGGAAACCAAGCTTAGAAACAAGGTGGAAGGAAATAAATGCTCCATACAGCAACTTGTCTTTAAAGTGACTATATTGGCAGAGCTGCCATAAATTGACAGCATATTTAACTGCTCTCAAGATTACTGTTTTTAAAAGGAATAAGGAATATTTATTTTAAAAAGAACAGAAACCGGTGAAATGTGAACAAAAGTTTACAAGCTGGGTGCTGTTGTCCCTGGAACAGCTCTTTCATTTTCCCTATCTTGGCCAAGCCAAGGGAAATAAGACATTTTAGGGATCCTAGTTGTAAGGGTTGCTATTAAAATTAGGATTTCACTTTGTACAGTGATGTTTTTTAAAAAATGGAGTCAAACTAATTCTGGCAATTTGTTTGAAGTCAACTTTACGTGTTGGCTTGCTCTGACTGTGTTTTGTTATAAGTTCTCATACACAGAGTCATAGAATGGTTTGGGTTGAAAGGAACCTTAGAGATTATCCACTTCCAGCCCACTGTCACAAACAGGAATGCCTTCCACTAGACCAGGTTACCCAAAGCCCCATCCAGTCTGRCCTTGAACATTTCTAGGGGTGAGATATTCACCACTTCTCTGGAAATCCTGTTCCARTGCCTCACCACCCTCACAGTAAAGAACTTCTTCCTAATATCTAATCCAAACCTACCCTCTCTTAGTTTAAAGCCATTCCCCATTGTCCTATCACTACACACCCTTGTAAAAAGTTCATCTCCAGCTCTCTCAAAACCTCCCTTTAGGTAGGAAGGATGATTTGCTTTTGCATTTCCTCATGGCTGCATTTCTGTGTAAGTTTTTCCTAATTATTAAACCCTCTTCATAAAGCAGAGAGGTAAGGTCCCTCTTCTGTTTTGTCCTGCTGTTGCCCCTTGCCTCATAAAGGGTTGTGGAGAAGGAGTCATCTTTTGCAGGCCAAGGAAGTATTTTTTTAACATCCCATCGCCTTTGTTGCATGCATCCTGTGGCTGTGAGTCATGGGCAGCCACCGAAGGCCACTGGGGTGAAGGGATCAAGAGAAATATTCTGTGACTCAGAAGTGCAAAGTTTTTTAGGCCAGAAGCCTGACCTCTGAAATACTCAAATTATTTCTGCTTCTACGCACAAAAAAAAATACTCTACTTTGAAAATTTGAAAACGTTGGTGAGCCACRGTATAAAAACCAGGTGGGGCTAATATCTCTGACAAGCCAACAACAATACCAGGGAAGGTAAATTTATTTGTGGAAGCTGAGCTTAATTTTGCAATCTCTTTGTCATTAATTGCCACTTAATGTAGTTTAAAACTGTTAAAATAGAAACAACTGTATTTGCAATACAAAAATAGCTTTGCTGTTTGCTCTAAAAATTCTGTAAATATGTGGAGATTTAAAACATGACATCTAGATTTTCATTGACTTCAGAAGTTACTGCAGCAGACACATCTGCTGTCACCAAAAGGTTTATATTAATATTTTCCTTTATGCCTTAGGAATATGCCATGAAGGGGGTTGTCTGCACCAGAGTTTATGAAAGAGTGTGAAGAAGTTCCCTCTCTGCACTGGACCGGACCTGGCTCTAAAAACTYGGCTTAGTTCAGTGACCAAAGCCTCACGCACTGTGCTTCTTTATTTTCTTTCCTTTTATTGGGAAAATGACTGCACCRTAATTTGATATTTCAGAGCCATAGTGTAACTAATCCAAAATRTTGTGGTGATCCAATAAAAGCCTCTCAACCCAGAAAATAGAGTGTTTGGCTCCACATGAATGATTTACATTTTTTTTCTTGACTGGCACTAATTTTCTGTTCATAGTGACTGTACAGAAGGCCAAACTATTTCTGAGTAAAACAGTGAAACACAAGTAGTCCATATCTGAGAGAGGGCTAACACTGCCTCTTTGATATGTGTAAAAAATATCATCTCCTGCAGTCAATATTCCTTTCCTGCTAAAGATTTTATTGCTGAATAGCTCCCATAGGGAAAATTATCTCTACCACCAGAATTTTTGACTTTCAGTATGATTTATCACTGCAGCTTTATAATCCTAGCACATCATTGTTTCATTCTCATCCCAAAAAGCTTATACTGCTTTCAGTACCAGGATTTATATCCTGGCATTTATTTGGAAGAACACAAACACTGGAGGAAAAAAAAATTGGAATATATCCCATATTTGTCTGCCAAAAGAACKTATAAACCTGTGAAACAAAGTGTGGAGCAGGCATGAATGAACTGCAGAAATCTTATGGCTAGAGGGCTTCATTTTAAAAGTGCTCAATAATCAAGCCTGCTTCCAACATAGTATTTAAGTGCATACTTGATATTAAGCACACAGAGGATTTGCATTGGGTAGTTTGTTGCCAAGACTGAGTATCTAAAGTATTTATTCCTCTCTCTGCACTTATTCTGCTTTTATCTAAGGAAAAAAAATAAACAAAAAAAATTTAAAAAAAAAACCAAAATAAAAAAACCCCCAAACTTCTGGAAATATATTTAACCAAAAAGCACTGTAGCAACTTACTAATATTTGCCTCTCTTGGCCAGTGTTCAGTATCACTGCCACATTCACACTAACCAAGTTATTTCATCCCGTGTCACTGTCTCTGTGCATTCACACAGGGCTGTCCCTGCCTCCTCTTTGGGGTTAAAGCAACTCTGACAGGCCCATGTGTTTATTTTGGCTTATTAGGAGCTGCAGAGCTGATATGAACCTTTGCCTACTGGTTTTACAGGCAAGAACACAAATTCTCAAGGTTAAGACAGATCCTGAATGTCAGAATCTAAATTGGTTTAGCCAAGCCAAGAGTGAAGAGACGGATATCATATGAAAATGAAAAATATAAAGGTCACCTTTCTGCTCTACCACCACTGGAAAAGCTCAAATCTAGACCCAGCTTTGGATAAGTTTTATTAGATGCAGTCTAATTGGAGGCAGCTGCCAGAAGGCAAACAGGATGAATCCAAGGAAATACAAGCAGTGAGAGAAAGCTGTGAGATTTATGGACRGCACTTTGAAGGAAAGACCTGGTCTCTGGTCTCTAACCTAGATGGAGAAACCAATGCTGCATCTTTAACTTTACCATTAAAACTCACCTCTGTGAGTGTCAGAGTTTCTGTGACTCCAAGTCCTCAGTGATTGCTTGTGTCATCTTTTGCAAACAGAATGTAATCACATATTTGAAATGAAGATATTACACCAGGCTTCAGTAAGAACAGTCATACAGTGTGAACTCTTATTATACGTGGTCCTCCAGATTATTTTCCTAGTCTCTTAACAGAGAACAAGATACATTTCTTACAGCTCAGAATCTGCCTGAAATGGACTTGTGAATCTGGATTTTCACTCTGCAGTTTCTTCATYCCTTCCCTTGCAGCACARAACRGTCCCCGTGAGGCTGCTGGAGCCRCTCGCCCCAGCCTGGCTCTGGGAATCTGGAAATTGTCCAGAACCCTTTGAGCAGAGCTCACCTCCCACCCCTGAGCCACAGGCAAAGCAGAAGATACTGCTGCAAACAAGCTCTGTGTTTCCTTGGCTTTCCTGATGCAACTTGCAAATGCTTCTTAAAGCTTAAATGCAACATTTCCTGTCCAATAGAATATTAATTTTCAGCTTTTTATTTCCTTGGGCAAAGGAAATAAACATTCTCTTCAGTACAAACTAGAGATTTTCCGTTTTATAGAAACAGTAACAGAAAAAAACAAAACACTGCTTACCTAATCTCCATTTATTTGTTTACCATCATCTCCTTTTCTGTGACATAACCCACCTCTCTCTTCCTCTTCTTAAGAAACTTTTACTTGTATTTCTTTTTCCAGAGATTTGGAATCAAAATAATGATAGCTTTGGGGTTTTAAGTTCCTAGTTAAATGCAGATATGCTGTTCAGGAGCCTAATATTTGGCACTTTCACTCTATGCAAAGGTCACTTAAAAATGTCATGAGAGCTGAAGGCTTTCCAAAACAGGAAAAGTGCAGCAGCACTGATAGTGTTGAAGGCAAAAACAATGGGGCAGGTGGTACAAATCAGCACAGAAATGGAGCACTTTGGGACACTTCTAAATCCAGGACGATTTAGGGGGAATACAGAATTTTAGTCTCAAGGTCTTTTTCATGTCTTTCTGTAAATTAGTTTTTCTTTTTTTCCTAAACTTTTTATACAGGCCAGATATTTCAGGAATGAACATCTAGGCTGAGGTCCAATGTCTGTGTCTTGAAGGGTACTTTCACATTGACAAACAAGTCCATTTGCCATTTTCTTAGCTTGTGCATGGACTTACCCTAGAAATATTGGCAGTCTGATGCTGACATATAAACAGCATCATTTAAAGCAATCAGCTTGATCTAGCACCCACCCCAGGCAATGAAATCCYGGCTGATTTTAGAGCACCACACACACACTGCTCTCCCATCAGTCACTCTTTCTGCAAGTGCTGCGAGACTCTGTCACACCTCATTTCACTGCATTTCCCAAGGCAGTGGAAATTGCCTGCATGGGGTATTTATCCTCCAGTTGCTGCACCTCTCCTGTCTCTGCCCTCTCTGATGTCTCCTGGGGAAGGAGAATCAAGCTGAGATGGCAAGAACCCCTCTCAGCCCTGGTGCTCCCATGGGGAGCTCTGAAATCAAATAAAAGCTGCATCTGGACTCCATGTACCAAAGCTGTTTCCTTGGACTGAGAAGAATTTCACAATTKCTGATAGAAAACATCTCCTGGTGATGTATAGTTAAACCTGGAATACTGTACCCTGCATCTCAGCCTTTTCCATGTGGAGYAGAGCAGAAAGAAAAGGCTCTCTTCCAGCTTTGAGCTTCTCTTGTCCATTTTCTGAGCAACTGTATTCCTGTAGAGTGAATTCACACACATGCACACAGCTTTGCTGTCGTTTTACACAGAAATCTTGTCACCTGTTGGGACATCAAACATGTAGCTGGGCAGTTCTAGAAATGGCAAAGATTTGGGGATGGGGATTGGGCTGTGTCATTAAAGCCATTGTGCTTCATAAGAAGTCYGCACCACTCACCACATTTTTTCCAAGAAAAATCTTGTTATGCTAATAAACACTGTGCTGTTTAGAAATTGCTCAACTGTGTCTTCTAAGACATTGCTACCTTGCCTAATTTTCMTTTTGGATATAAGAGGTTCTGTTGCTGTCTGGGATACAAAGGAGTGAAAGGTTAACACTGAAGGGGCAATCAGTCAGAAACAAACAGCCTGATTCCATGAAAAAATTGCCCTCAGAAATCCTGGAATTTAGATGTAATCAAGGTCTTTGTTAGGGAGGCAATTAGAGCATATCCTCACCATTTCAATGAAAAACGTTGTGGTTGGCTATTGGCCATCTGCTGCAGATGAGAAACACAAGAAAATGTTTTTTGGACTAAAGGGCACAACAGCTTTGGGAATAATACTGTGCCTGAGATGCTACAGAGAGGGAAAGCTGTGTTAGACAGCATTCAYACAGTATTTTCAAAGGAAAGTGTGCTCTTTTAAGTCTTTGAGTATCAAATCAGTATTTAAATATATTTTCCTCAGATGTTATGAAAAAATGCAAAACTAAAATTAGAAGAAATGAAATMATTCAGGGATTAGGAAGGGTGGGGTGAATTAATGGTTTACAGCTGGATTTGTTTTCAGGTTCTCAGTGGAGAATTAATAGAAGTATTTAATGATCTTTTTTATAATGTGATCACCAGTTTCAATCACACTATTTGTGAGGAGTGTAGGGGAAGAAGAAAGGGTTTATTACTTAATTTGAAGTGAACATACTCTCTAGCACATTTCCTTGTGGTTAAGGTCTCCTAGAGAAGGTASCTGTATTAGCAGTGGGGTCAAAAACACACTCAAGAATTCATCTTGTTTTTCAAGCTGYGGTGTCACAGCTAAAGCTACCTCAGGATACTTACAATGGAGCTGTGGGACACGCCTGCTTCAAGTTTGACATGTCTTAGGGCTGCTTTGGGAAATCTGCAGGCATAATTATGGAAAAGGGGAGATATTTAATGTGTCTAGCTGCTGTACAAAACTTACACATGCTAACAACAGTCCCATTTATCTCACAGATCCTAGTATTAATTTCCCAAGCTGAAATCTAAAATATATATATATATAAGTTTTACTTGGAAGCTCTGCACGTTTTACATGAAAAAATCTGTGAGACAGTGAAGGGGGGCCCTCAGTTCTCCTTAGATAATCTCTTAGCAGAGGTTCACAGTTTTATATGGCATCGTGCCACTTTCTTGTATGTTGTACCATACAATGTTCAGAGTTTTATAGCCTACTGACTSCTACGGATTAGTACAGGTAAATGCATCTGAAATTAATTGCAATTCCTTCACAAACCTCTCCTTATGAAGAGTGGGGGGAAAAAAAATCTGCAAAGTAATTTGATACTGTATGACATAACATTCCAGGCCCCTAATTACTCAGTCAACACAAATGTTTTCATTTAATTTAACAAGAGATAGAGCAGTCAGATTGTGAAAGGTTAGGTGCACAAATGTCTGTGCTTTCCTGATAGGAGCTGAGCCCTCTGGCCAGGAGCACAGGAACCAAGATTAAGKTCCCCCTGGTGCTTCCTCTTTCTGGGGATTTTGGTGCAATCAAGAAGCATCACAACAGTTTATCCTGGCTCTGTCTCCAGTTGGGCAGAGAGCAAGTTGTGAAATACAAAGGCAATTGCTATGGTCTAAGTTAATGACTTCAGAAAGCTGGTGTCAAGGAAGAAGATATTTTTAAACATCATCTGGATAAGGCATTTCAAATCAATCTCATTTTCCTCTCACAGGGTGACAAGTCTTGTGGATTGAAGAAGAACAGTAGTAGTCAACTCTGTTGGCTTCGGAAAGGTTTTAAAAATAAGACATAAGACATTTGAAGCCAAAAAGAAAATTGGAAAGGTACTTCTTTTTGCAAGGGCATGAAGTGACAGGACAAGGGAGAATGGCCTTAAAATGAAAGAGGACAAGTTTAGATCAAACATAAGGAACAAATTCTTTCTTGTGAGGGTGGTGAGGCACTGGAACACATTGCCCAGAGAAGCTATGAATGTCCCATCCCTGGAAGTGTTCAAGACCGTGTTGGGTGGGGCTTTGAGCAACCTGGTTGAGTGAAAGGCGTCCCTGCCCATGGCAGAGGAGTTGGACCTGGATGGTTTTCAGGGTCCCTTCAAAACCAAAGCATTCTATGATTCCATGTCCATAAATGCACTTTAAATTAGGTCAGATAAAGCTGATGCTACAGTGAGGGTACAAACTGAATGCAAAAACCATACTTCACCAGCCAATGGTTCAAAGTGGAAGAATGCATCCTGTCTATCTTAAAAAATAGTGATAAAGGACATGGCCAAGATTATTTCTTACTGCTCGGAAAAATCCAGTTGCCTCTACTGTTGTCAACCACTGCAGGGTATCTACTGAGCACCTGCTGGGGGGGGGAGAGACTGGACAGACTGAAGGGACTATCCCCAGCCACTGAGAGAATACATAATTCCCAAATAATACCAGCATGGAAGACAGCAGCTAGCCCAGCCAAAACCAGCTCTCTGCAGTGTTGATGCAGGGCTGAGTGGATCAATAGTCCTGATCGTGTGTGCACTGCTCCAGGTAACATTTACAGCCAGGTTGCTTTCTCTGTGTGAGTTCCTGCTATAGGACAAATGTCCTATGGGCATGTGCCCACACTCAGGCTGAAGTGTAGTTTCTGCTGCCTCACTGCATCCATACCAGTCCAGGAAGGCTGGAGAGGGAGGGATTTGGCAGGATTCCCATAGTAGCTCAGCATCCTGCTCCAGTGGAAACACCAGTTTTGAATCTATTTTGTCAAAAACGCCCAAACCACCAAACAAAATAAATCTTCTACACAACATTTAGATGAGTGGCCATAAACACCACCATACTTTCTCCTTTTTGCCTTATAGCTCAAGCTTGTGCCTCCTGCCAACCCTCACTGCTCACAGCACACTGTTCCCACATCTGTTGTCACCAGACACGCAGCTCCCACCCACTGTCCTCTGCCTCTTCTCCTAACCCCACATTTTCCATACTTGTTTAAATGACTGATTAACTTAATGTCCCATTTTGCACCTTCATCCTGGTCAGTGGGGAGGGAAACAKAACAGAACCTGTCCATGTTTGTGTGAGTGCTGAGCATTTCAGTCTGCCCTGGCCATGCACACAGACATATGCATAGCGTGTGTGTGGCCATGTGCACCTTTTGGCCAGGCAAACTCASTCTTGCTGCTGACTGTACCTGAGGCAGAGATCCATGTCAGCCTCACTTTTATGGGTCACTGAATTCAGTAACCCCAGACAGACATCGCTGTTCTGCCTCCTGTGGCTCAGCCATGTCWTCCTGTGTGTTGCCATCCCTCAGTCAAGCCCTGGTTTCACAATCAGTTTTAACATGTATATTATTTGATCTGTATCTCAGTGAATTGTTGAATTTAGCACTCTTCTCTTAAATCCTGGAGCCTTAACTCCTCAATGCAGTCTAAACATCTTCCCCTAGCCCACCATGGACATCAGCATTTGAAATACAACTCTACTAAATCCTTGGAGAATGACAAAGACCTTTAGGAAATACTTTAGCTGACCTATTTTAAATATCTTCTTGTGGAGATGAATAACAGCTTACAAACATGCTTTTTTTCACTGCCTGGTAAAGGACTTATTTTATTGCCTGATACTTGACAGTATCAGCCCACTGACCTGAAGATTTAGTGGCTCTCAGCACTATTTTGGATAACAGATCTGCAGCTGAGCTCTCTTTGGTGCCAGAACTCCATGGATCATACAGCTGGAGACTGGTGATGTGCTGGTGCTGCAGTGAAAACCCTCACACATCTCTGTGCCACTGACACACCACAATATCCATCCAAATAATTCAATCCATGTTCTCTGAACAGAATCAATTCTGTTAACAGGACTGAAGATCATCTACTGAGATGAGCAGAGAAGATGACCTGCCTCCTTCCACTCATATGTGAAAGTGTGGTCCTGCTCATGTACAGGCACATGTGGTTAAGTGTGGTGGTGGGGTTTTTCCTCTGCATTCCTGTGCAGAGGAATTGCACATTGCTTGCTGCTGCCTCGCTTCCTGCTCTTTCAGGGGATTTGACAGCCTCTCCTGCTTCTTGRGCTAAGTGGTTGGGCAGTACTGATGGCTGTTTTCCAGTTKATTTCCTATCTTAACTCAAAAGTARCTTTATTTTGTTTTCCATTGTAGTGTTAGGAAAATGTGTGGGAATCTGGGGAGCTAGAAAGTCCTTCCTGAGTAAACGAAATATGCTGTTGTATTGTCATAACCTAGTTTGGGCTCCCAGGAGGCTCTCATGAATCTGACAAACACTCAAAAATACTGGAAGCAAAACTAACTTTGAATCTTTGTTCCTCATTTGTTTCTAAAAATACAGCAGTTTTTCTACTCGCAAAGTAGTAACAAAAAATAGAAACAAGATTCTCAAGTTTCATTTCAGAGCTTTCATCAGGAAATTACTCAGGACTCTCTCAATCAGTCTGCAGTGAGTTTCTCTTCTCTCGGTGAGTCTGTGGAGGGAACTTTCAGCAGATGGGGAAAGGGTGAAACATGGAAATGATGTTAGAGTTCAACCAAGCCTGATGTTTATGCCCCAGAGAAAAGGGGAACATCACCTCAGGGACTTGAGTTGAGCATCCACATTGTGATCACATGGTAGAACATTCAGATCCAAAGCCAGGCAAGGGAAATGTGACCAGCGTCACTCCCAGGTGTGGTGCAAGGATGTCCCACAGCCAAGAGGAAGGGAAGTCTTTTTTCAATAGCAGAAAATTCTCCAAGCACCATCTGGATTTGAATAGAAGTACTCATTAAAGGAAATAACTTGCAAACGATGACACTACCCTTCACAATTCACATGGCTTTCCACACACATCCTTTTCATAACAARCAAACACACAGAGTTGATGTACTCCTACTGTTTACAAACCCAGTCTCTCAAACTGTGATTGAGAGGGGACATGGCCAAAGGACAGAAAACCCTTAAGGATCTTCTTTAGTGTCTAAATGTGTGGTAGAAAGAGAGCATAAATCTGCTTTCCTTAGTTAACCCAAGCAATCCATTAGTTTTCCTTACTTAGCCTAAGAAATCCATGAGCTTAAAATGCAGTAATTAGTGTGATTGGCTGCTGTGAAATGACTGAGGGGAAAAAGGTGACCCTGAAGGCACAGCAAGACTAAATCACTACACATCTTTAGTTTTTCTTTCTGAGGCTTTTCTATGACATCTGCCTGGTCTTTGTTCTTACAAAACCCCTAAGAAGTCTCAAAAGAGTGAGTTTAGTAAAAGATTRTGGAAAAGTAAAAAGACTCAACAWTATTGATTGTTAATTMTTATARCCTACAATATTAATTGAAAATAACWYKGGRTTTTMTTTCCTTTTCTTGTGTATTTGATACAGTCCATAGACTGTAAAGAAGTTCTTCATCCATTTGGGAACTTAATCCACAATTTCTATTGACAAGATGTTCTTTTCCACCAAAAGGTGTGATGTTTTTTCTAAATATATTCTTATTTTCTCTCCTGAATGTGACTAGTCCCTATGCTAATAAGACAAAAAGTACAGGATGATAATTGAAGCAAGTATTCCTGAAAAAGAGGCTTTATCTGATGGAGTTATCTTGTTGCTAGCAGTATGAAAGCAGAACAATTTTTTATCAGATCTTCTGGCTAAATGTGAATGACATTTGTAATCCAACTGCAACAATACCACGAAACCAGGACTAGCACCCTTTGCACTAAACTGTACTGACAGAAYAGTTTCTGTTCCAAGGAATTTATTGTAAAAGGAGCTGGACTATCATACATGTCTCTAAAAGGCAGATTCACTGCTGTGTGGCAGCTAAATAGGAATGAGGAAATGTTGCTCCTTTTGGAATGACTGGTTGTAAATGAGAGAGATTCTGAAGCAAATAGAAGCAATTTCCATGGGCTGGAGAATACTCACAGAAGTCAGACTGCACACTTGTCTTTGCAAAAACAATTCCTTTCACCTTTTCAGAATTTATTTCTGTTTGGGTTTGTCCAACAGTGGGGTCCACTCCCTTGCTGGCATAGCCAAACTACAGCATCTAAGTGGGTGAAAATCCAAAAACACAACAAGCAACCACTGATAGTTGCTAATTGCAGCCTCTGGGAAATTATGTTCATTTTGGAAAAAAAGCAGACTAGATTTGGCAGAAAACATGTCCTCTCCCCCACCATCAGCACAAYGTTTGCTGTTCTGTCATCTTTCTTGAGCAGATCTGATCCAACTTTGTATATCCATAGCAAGGCAAACTGCTTTTTACTGCATCATTTTCACAAACAGACTCACTGAGAACAGTCGAGTCATATGTACRGAGGTGGAAACTAGAACAGGACAATTTGGTGACCACAAGTGAATGGTAGCTGTGGCAGAAAGGTGAAAAGGATGGTGTGTCAAGATGCAGAGAGGAAAATTGTTTTGTACATCATTTTGTAGACAACACATAACCAGAGTACGTTACAATGACTTTTTTTGTTGTTTGAACACACAGAAAGCTCACTGCTTTGCTTTTCCACTTCAGTCAACATGACAATCTGTCTCAGAAGACACTTAAAGAATTAGCTCTTAATCATATAAAAAAAAGTTGACATTGATTGCAAAGTGAAGGAGGAAAACCCTTTCAATAAAAAGAAAAGAGTATTTTCTATTTTTCCACTATTAATCCAAACAGCCTGTGTTCATCCACAACCAGGGGTTGCCCTGACCCGGGTTCAGCACTTTGCACTTGTCTTTGTTAAACCTCATGAGGKTCCTGTGGTCTCACTCGTGAAGTCTGCCCCAGTCCCTCTGGATGGCATCCCTTTCTTCTAACCCACCCAGAGATTAAAATCCAGAGTCTGCTGCAATGAGKCTCAGGTAAGATGTCACCAGTGCCATGTGGTCTCTTGGCCGTGGTGGTCTGCTGTTGATATCTCTGCTGCTGTGTCAGCACAGGACAAAGAGGACGACTTTGTGCACTATTGTCAATCAAAATATACCATCAAAATGTATTTAGGAGGTGATGAAGGTAAAAACCTGTGTCAAACATTTGCTATCACTTCTAGAACAATTGATATCAATGTGTATTTCACATCAGTTGGTGGATATTGCTATCACTAAAAACAAGTTGCTATCACTAAAAGCTGGCAACACTTATAAAAATTTGACAGAGTCCCTGCACAGCTCCACCTTATCTAACTACRAAATGTTTTCATCTCTTTACACAAAAATGTGCACAGACAGTCTTTATTCATACCCCACTTTTTTTTTTAAGCTTCATTTCCTAGTCTGCTTTTGATGATTTTCTGAAGTTATCATCTTACTGTTTTGCTGTGTCTGTTGGAAATTTTATAAACTATTTTAAAAGACTTCTGAGACAACATGTTGTTGGAGGAAACTGGAATATTGTTCTCCAGCCGGATGTTTTARCACAGCCAGCTGCCTTTTATGTAGTACAGAGGCAGAGGAGGTTAACGACAGACCTGATGCCACCTCAGGGGAAGGAAGATTTCCTCAAGTGCAGATCTAGCATGCATCACATGCCATTGCACAGAAACCCCAACTCTCAGAAATGCTTAACAAGCCCTCATAATTTCATTATCACCAGTTCCAAACATGTGGAACTCTAAGAAATTGTCCAAAACCATCACACTTCACTGACCTTTCATTAGATCTGGTCCTTACATTGCCAGCAATCACATTTTCAAACTTTGTCTGCATGGTTATTTTGTTGTTTTTTACTAGTTATGTTGGAGGTTTTTTTATTAAMCTGACGCTCTCTATTAATACCACTCTGGGGGAGGCAGTTTTAAGAGCAGAGGAGCAAAGTAATAAACATATAAGTTAAAAGTAAATGTGCAGAGAAAGCTGATTGACTCCATAGACACACAAGCTAGACAAAGCCTACTTTTAGATACATATAAATAGTGTTACATGACAGCTTTGAKGGACTGTAGGAATCTCACTAAACTGGAAGGTCTATTAAAAAAGAACCCTGACATTTAATATTTTGTCTATTATTTCTAGCCAAGTYTTTCCCAGGCTCCTGAATCCAGAGTCTATGCCTACCAGTATGACAAATCTAGGAATTCTSCTTTCTCTGTTTCTCTATTTCTGCTTACTGTGTGTGTTTGTGCATTTTGAAACAGTGTTCATTGAGAGTGTATTAGAAAGGTCTGCCAATATGTGATATTCACAAAGTCTCAGTGAAATACAGCAGTTTTGGAAAGAAAGTGAAAGAATTAGATGAAATCATAAAAATATACAATAGCTTTTGTATGTAAAAAAACATTTAATAAGTCATGAACCAGGTCAGCCCACATGTTTTCTGAACATAATGCACACAGTGTTTATTTCCAAATTCTCCTGGGCCAGTGAGACCTGAACATCTCTGAGTTTGCCATGCAAAGAATTTGTAGAATTGGATGTCCAACAGACACGCCCATATCACTGTTCCTTATAACATCTGTCTGGGACAAAGATCTCCTCAGGTCAGRCATGAGTGAGAAGCTATGCAGACACACTGATCCTAAAAACAGTCTTTGGAGGCTGCATTAACCTTATCTGTCAGCACAGGGCTTGTACTGCAGAGCAGCTCCTGAATTTACAGATATTTTGTGTGCAGTTCCCTTTTTCCAGATGCCCAGGAATTTGGCACTTGCAGCAACAAGGCAGGGCCTCCTGGCTGTGTGGTGTCACTGCCCTTCCCTCCATCTCCACTGCTACCCCTTGAATTACTGGGTCTGTGCACAGAARCATGTCACAAAACATGCTGAAAACCTCAACATGATTCATGTGTAATGTGAACCAGCATGTTTAATATTCTGTCTTCATATWTTCATTATTTTATGGCTGGTTTTCTAGGAAAGCTTTGAGCTGGTTTGCACTCTCCAGTTTAATGTATGCTGGAAGAATACATACCAGGTGAAATCAGAAAAAAAAAAAAAAGTTGGCATAAAATAAATCCCAGATTAAAAAATTCATTTCCTATCCAGCAGGGAACCATGTCCCAGAAGATCAGACAAAGCAGCTGCATGCAGAAAGTGCTGGTTTCTTACTTGTACAAGAGAGGAAAATAGTAAATCAGTGATTACAAAGTCATGTACTTTTCTTGGTATTTTAAATACGTATTAAATAATCATGTGAGTGCTTCAGTRCCCAGGATTAAGGTCTATGTTAAAAAGTCACATGCACCCTAAGCCAGGGACTCTGTTGATTGTAYTTACTCTTATTTTAAAGCTGTTTTGGGGAAGATGTAGTTAACCAAACATAACTCACAAAGTCTTTGAAGCCAATAAACTGAATTACAGCATATTTCTATTGATTTTGTGTTGGCGGCTGATTAGAGAAACTTATATTAACTAAGAATTAGTGCTTTCTCACATTAATTATATGACTTACTACCACACAGAAAACTCAGCACAGTGTTTAGAAATGGGAGRAATTCCCTCATTCTGAGCAAGTTTATAGCTCAGCATCCCACAGCTACCACCTGYAATCAGACAGGCGGACACTTCAAGACCCTACATGACCCAAAATGTCTAAAACTTTCTTTTCAGCCTCCACTCTGAAGGTATCTGGAACTTRCAACAATATTTGCTGTCTTGAGACATACTCTTCTGCATGTTTCTATACCTCCCTGCCAGTTGCAATAGGGGCAAATAAAAACCTGTCACATGAAACAGGTAGGCTGATGGTAAAGGAAGAAATAGGATTTCATTTGTATATTCTTGAAAGTTTCAGATTACAATGCTAATGTGTAGCTTCATTCTCTTCCTCYTTATCTTTTTATGTTAAATGATTGTCAAAGACAAGAAGGAACTTGACTTGCTTCTAAAAATAAATGCATAGTAGATGAGCGTGAAGAAATGTGTAAGCTGACAAATAATTAAAAGGAAAACCAAAAGGTCAGATTTTAGTGCTATCTTCATCATGCATCTATAATCGTCAGCTACAACTCTAAAGAATGTTTTTCAGCTAAAGAAAACACTTTCTGAGTCATCACTCTCACTGACTGCATGGCATTGCTATTCTTAGTTATCCGTGCGACAGCCTGACCTAATCAGTGCAGAGTGGGACAAAAATTCCCCAGATTTCTTTTCTGTAAGCATAAGTCATCCCTGGCCTATTATTAGGATGCATATGCCTAATGAGACACCTTTGCCATGCCTGGAAAGACATAGCAGATGATAAACCTGCCACTATAGTAAGTCATGTGGGAAATAGAAAATGGCCCTCAGTTCACYCTCCTTCTGAGAGCTGATGGTGAGAACAAGCAATTTGTGTGGGATTCCAGCTGGCAGGCCAGAAGGGCAAAGCCTACAGCTTATTTTCTGTGCCTTGAGTCATCTAGGCTTTATTGGGAGAGGAAGGTACTGGTTATTCAAAGAGTCATTCTAAATGTTAGAAAGAATGGTAAAAAGAAAGTGGTCAGAGGCACTGCGATTTCTGAGCTGTAAGAACATGCTGTGAACTGATTAATAAAATTACCACCATAGCTAGGGAGCTACAGGCACAGACTCAGCACAGCCTCTGTGGCTGGAGTTGGAATGGGTGCTTTAGAGCCAGGTCTGACCAGACAGACCTGGGAAAGCTGATTTCTTGATCTGCCTGCATCAAGACATGAGATCTTCCTCAGAGAAAACTGCAAGAAATGTCCCCAAAATTATGACATCAAAATGGCAATGGAAGAGAGTTGTTTAGAGGCCAAGAAGTACCTTTTAAGAGGAATATTTTCACTCTCTCTCAGATACCACCTCTTCCCAAATGAAACATATTTGACTTATGCGGTACAAAGAAGTCTGAAATTCATGCATACAATCATCCTTCCAGTACAATTCCTCTTCACAGTTGAAATCTCCAGGCAAAACAACAAAMCAGTGCCAATATGGGAAAAGTGAAATATCTGCTTTTCTTGACCACAGCTGCCAACTCACTGGTAGGCAGGACACCTCCTTTTAAAGTTASAGAGCCCTGAATCATCACTTTGTGCTTCATTCAAACATCTGCAAGGTCACAGTCTCACTTTTTCCTTAGTCCCTAGKAAATTGTGCTGCTTTGTGCTCAGATAATCCCAAAAATGTCAGCCATGGAAACTCTGATTTCCCAGGGACAATGAAACATCATTAAAGTTAGCAGACAGTGCACACTGAGTAAATGCCAGCATCTTATCTTGTCTTCCTGTAAATCTGCTCCTTCTCAAGTGAGGAAGTGAAACCACTGTGCGTATAGGTAGGAGATAGCCAGTAATATTTCAAATCTATGGTTTTGGCTATTAAATGGCCATTTATTTTTTCAAACTGGATTAATAAATCTTCATGGATAGAAACTCATCTCTATTTTTTACGCACTTTTATGGTCTTCCATAAAGACTGGTCAGAACAAATAAAAACAGCCTTTCAAATCTGATACTCATGGCAGTGTACTTGTACAGGCTCATGTTGTCGCTTTTGAGTTGCAAAGCAAAAATTGCTGCAATCACCAAAGATGCCATATCTTCATTAAGAAACTCCCTAAATTTAATGGTTTTCTTTAAGTTAAGTGATATTTTAGTTAGTAAAAGGTACACAGTCTGGGCTGATTCTTCCACACGGTGCTGCAAGCCCCTGTGCCCAGCACAAACCCAGAGCACTTCTGAGTGTTGTGACACCTCACAGGAGTGCTGGAAAAAGGCAAGAAAGCCTGAAGCAAGGACACTGGGATATTAATGAACCCACTTTCCTTTTCCAGGCTATATTTTGTACAGGGTGGAGTACAAKCAGCAGCTCTGGAAAGCAAAGGAAGCCAGTGAGCCCACCGCCCGCTCTCTCAGGACCATTCTCTGGGCTGGATGTTAAAGTTGAACATCATCCTAGAAATCCTCAGTAAGTGGGGCCAGGACTGAAAGCCATTTCCTGAGCAATTTGACAGCCTGTTCTAGCAGGGCAGAACCTCTCTCCTCCCTCCTTTCACAGGGATTTGGACCTGTCGAAGTGAGCCTGGCACCTTGCCCCAAGGAAGCTGCTGTTGGAGCTCAGCATGGGCTTCCTGCCCCGAGCCACACCAGCAGCATTCCACTCTTTATGTAAATGTTTTCCCTTATACCCCTATGTGGATAATTAGCAGCTATTCAGGTGCTGTAAAAATGCAAGAAAATGGAAGAAAAATTATTTGTAGATAGATAACACCAAACAGTCTGGTTGGAAGCCTATTGAAGCCAACGGGAAGATTTCTGCTGTCCTCAGTGGGTTTTGGATCAGGCCCAAAGGCTGTTCGGCATTAGATAAAGAGAGGTCTATGTCAGGACTATAAATTTAATCCTTGTAGTAGCCAAATTAAATTTTCATTAATTATCCAAAATTGTCTTCCCTGATAGCTTGGATTAAATATTATGTCTTACATTCTCAAGCTCTGAAACAGTGAAGCATGTGCCTAACCTTGAAAATGCAAACAGTACCCTGGAATTTGTGCCCTTGTTCCTATTTTAGAGAACAGGAAGCGTTTGTAACTCTCTTGACACTATGAACAATGGCTTTCACTGATAAAATATTAATTACAGCATATAACCTGTCACTAACACACACACTCATGGTAGGTGAACTTTTCTAGGGACTGTGTACTCATATTGGTCTTAATGCTTGAAAAATAACARGACCAAATATATTGAATTTGAGGACAAACATGGGTGCAGGGGAAGGAAGGAGGAAGAGAACATTAAATAAACAAATGTTTAAAGAAGTGCCTGATGTTTCATTAACATTAAAAATGTTATAAAGTTCCTATTGAGAACRTTTTTATTCTCTGACATAAAATTAGTTTGTTTATAAGKGTATCTCTGTATKTTTACTGACTCTGATRGTGYTASACARAGAAYAGAGTYWRWRRRAMWVSRKARAAATAGGAAGTTCTYTAACTAAGAAAYGAGGGAACCAATTTTCTGGGCTACTGAWACCCACTAGGYTAAGARTGTAGTCAGTGGAGWAATACTCTTTGGGCAGCTTCCAAACAATGCTGTGCTGTGGGAAGGAAGCTATAATGCAGTTGTGTCCCTGCCTTATATTGACTTCTAGGTCAAACAAAGCCTGGAGTGATTTGGAATTCTCTTGCTGTGCCACTSCTTACTGCAGCTAGTTTGTGAAGGSAGCTATTGTGGATGAAAGGGAGGAACAAAAAGCATTTGATCTCTGCAGCCCTCATGAGACAGCTATGAATTTATGGCAATTTTTTTCTTTCCAGGCAGCAAAGGAACAGATAAGTATCTGATTATAGATCAGCACTTTCACAAATGCTGAATGGCAAATGCTCTCTGGCATTGCTTACTAGGGATGTGAAAAGGAATTATTCAAATGACTTTGAAATTGCCTGACAGCACTTTTGAGATAAAGACGAATTAAAATAAATCTGTGTCTAGGCATTGCTTACCTAGAAATAACAAGATGGGAATTGCAGTACTGGATCAGATYGAAAGTGCTTTTAAGACTGGATCTCTAGCAGTGGCTATCTCAGGGTGATGAGAAAAGCACACAAGAGCAAGCAGGGAATGTACCAAGTGATCCTTACCCCTCATACATCCCCACAGACCTCAGATACCCTCAGATGAGGCACTGCTGGAGCTCACATGAACATGCTTTCATTGAAGAGTCTGTGTGCTTCCCTCCATGAGTTAATCTATACATTTGACYTCTTCACCATTCTGGGACCTCAATTTCCACCATACAAAAAATTTGTGTCACCCCGTGAAAATCATAGTCATTTGCATCTTTTTTACTGTTTGCCTGATAGCTGCCTGAAGTCCTTGAATTCTGCAAAAGGTGGAGGGAGAAAAACAACCACTCTTACTTTATCTTCCCCAGGCCACAGATGCCTTTGTAATTCTGTAYCACATCTGACCTTGATTATTTTTTCACAGGTTAAAGATGGACTTTGACTTGAAAGATCAAATGATAGTCAATCTTTCTATACCTCGTTTTCTCCAATTATAGAATAGGTTTTCTGATGTGAGCCACTTTTCTAAGATTTTATTGTCCCCTCCACCCCAGTGTCCAGGAAAGCTCACCTAACAGAATGGCTTGAGCTCTTCCTGATATTTTAGTAAACTTCCTGATTTGCAAAGTTAATGGAGACTACAGGACCTTCAATTGCACTGACACAGCAGTGTAGTACAGCAAATGCTACTGTTTACTCCACTTACATACAAGAAACTTTATAGATAGTTTAGGCAGAAAAAACCACCTGATTGAAGAAAGAGCTCACTTTTTGCTGTTCACTAAAATGGCAGGAAAAGCTGCACAGAGATCACTCATTTACATTTTTCAGCTTGTGAAACACCTGTGTTAGATATAAACATACCAGCCATGTGCAACAAAGGAATGAAAATGGCCTCTGCTGAGCTCAGTGAGCTAATCACTGGGAATGCKATCCTGTCTTCTTGAATCGGAGGCAAAATTCCTAGTTAAATTCCCAGGAGAGTTTATGAATCTTAATGGRAAAACCATCTTTATAGGAGGGGTGTGGTTGTAGCTTTGTGAACGTCATCTTTCAAATTCCCTGTAGACTTTAGCAAAACTATTTTGACTTCTGAAGTTTCACTCCCACACAAGAACCTTCTCAAATATGCTACCAGACTGCCTAGCCAGGCTGACTAAAACTTCAGCCTCTCCCTCTGAACCAGATGTGAAACCAAATCATTTTCTTTTCAACACAGAAGGGCACAAGTCTCTTAAAAAAAAAAAAAAGGATCTTGGCTCTCACCTTTCAATGAACTTCTATCTAATATGACTTGTTACATTTTTTTAAACTCATTAAAATGCACCAAACAGCCCTGCCCCTTAACTTCAGTGAAATGTAATTATTAGAAAATTCCATGATTACCTATTCAAGGCTGAAGCATGTCCAGCAAGAAAAGGAAATCCCTGCCCAAAGCRGTAGGGAGGTACTTGACTTGTGCCAGAAAACAGGACCATCAAACCTGCTTATGTTTCCCTCTGCTGAGGTCAGAATGCCCAAGAAACAGTTCAGGTCACCACAAYCGTGGACTTCCTCATGACTGAAAGCAGCCA
The DNA here is from genome assembly GCF_030028575.1 of Malurus melanocephalus. NCBI lineage: Eukaryota > Metazoa > Chordata > Aves > Passeriformes > Maluridae > Malurus > Malurus melanocephalus. The sequence goes on from NW_026623351.1 coordinate 1,136,076, forward strand.
TTTCAGGACCTCTGCTTCATTTCAAATTCCCTTGTAAAATCTGGGACTATTTCTACCTAATTTATGTATTGAGATTGGTATTTGGGTATATCACCGCAGATGTTTTGTTTGGGCATTAAATATGGGTCTATATGTCCTTGCTCTGCACATAAAAAATTCTTGTGAGCAATTGTTTAGCAGAAATCTCATTCACTTACTTGAAGAAAAATACCAGTCTGACACCTGAGTCTTTATTGTTGAATGCAAGAAGAAWAAAGTAGGTGTATATTGAATGTTGCAAGAATTCTAACACTGCCATACACACCTTTTCTGTTTGCTCACAGCAGCATYATTGCACTCCCAGGGGTAATATTTGCCAGGAATGTGAGGATCCTGCAGGTCTTTGGCTGGATGGAGGGAAGCATTTGCCAGGGTGTACACASCATTCTCCCTGACGTGCTGAGGTTGCTCCCCAGGACATTGCAGGGCTGYTCCCCTGGAGCATGAGCAGGAGGTGAAGCTGACAGCAGCTCTGCTTTGAAGTTTCCTCCTGGACGCAGCATTTGAGGGATTTAACCCTTAAGGAGATAGGTGTTATAATGATGGGGATGAGAATCCCAGGTTGCTTCCAAGGATTCAATTAAACGTGCYGTGCAATAAAAGCACAAGCAGAAGAGACCGTTTGGGTTTGGCACCACGCATGGGACCGGAGTCTAATTAGGCCTTTATTGCTAACAACATCTGATTATAACGCTGTCTGCGTTTCACAACCGCTGTTTTGCAAGCTCTCTCTGGGTTAGCTAACAMCACAGGGATGCCTATGCCCCAAAATTGAGCTTGATGCACAAATCATCAAAGCAGCACTGAGCAAAAAATGAATTTATGCACAAACATTCAAAAATTAGAGTGGTAATTTAGTTATGCCCACTGATGTTAACAGGCCACGAAGTCTAATAGTCAAAGAAGATTTTGGATCAGGTTGAAGGTACCAGTACTGTGTCCAAGGAGAGTACTGTGGCCARTCTTGTGGTCAGATGAACTAATTAGTTTCTGAACTTTCACAGGGAATAACAACATTTGGATCTTAGGTCACCTGGCATTGGCTGGGTTCTGAGAAAGGATGACTTAAAATCATTCAAAAGATGAGCACAATCTCACAATACTCTCACAGGGCCAAGTAGGCATGTACAAACTGGGAATTTTCTTTCAGGGCAAATATTTCCTGCACAACTGATCAACTCAGATAAATTTTGTTTTCTCAGTATAATTTAAATTAATTTACCTGAAAATTAATTTACAGGTTTCAGTCAYACATGGCAAAATATTCTTGAAGGCTTATTTGTGTAGTTGCAAATAATTTAACTTTATAGAAAGCAGCAGATATGGCAGTGCATGCTTGACAGTCAGATCCTGCTGGGTGCAGATTTATATTCAGCCCTAGGACTTTTGGCTCCTTACTGATAACTGGGAGACTGGTAGTATTTGTCAAATATAACTTGGACTTAGGTGGTTGCTATTGAAACTGAGTAAGAAAAGAGATAYACAGTCAGAGCAAGATGAAGTTTCACACGCTATCAAAATGAAGCAGATGCCTATTTTATTTATTTCTGAAATATAATTTAATGACAAAAGAATTAAGACAGTTTTCAAGCTGGCACCATAGGAAAAGAATCATAAATTAAGAACTCTGTCTGAAGTGCGTAACCTGTGATTTTGTAGTAGTGCTGCTTCTATTGCTTTCTAGGTGGCACCTACTCAATGAGTTTTTAATATCTACTATTGTCCACTGTATTTTAATGAGATCTTAAACATTAATTTAATATTTGTTTTAACTTTATTAATCTTTTGATGACAGCTTTTGCGTTATGTCACAAGGTGGTTGTGATTTCTTGATGGAAGCAGTTCAAAGTCAATCTTTTCAGATCCTGCCAATCAATGTAACTACACCAAACTTACTCTAGCCCCAAGTATTTATTRGAGTCTTGAGATCACCTTCAACAAGTCAAACTGCATAAATACTGAAAAAAAGGACTAAWTTTTTTTAGAAACATTTAATTTAGAAACATCATTTATTTAGAAACACTGTCATTCTGGGAATGTTTTCATGGTTTTTGTAAAACTACATAGCTTGAACAGCCTTAKGCGTGCAGACTGGACTCTGAATGTATTTTTTTTTTAATGTATGGTACAAATATTTTGATCAACTCTACTTCTGTAATACAAAACCCAAAGGGGACTGAGGCCATATAGTTAGTGTGTTTCAAAAAAAAAAAAAAAATGAAACCTTTCTATTACAGCTTCTTTTGTAATTCATATATTAAAGCAGCATGGACTTACACAAATATTGTGACCACCCCCCAGAGACCAACTTATTCCTGGATTCTTTTAATCTATTGTATTCTTAATCTTCAAGCAGCGTAAAGATCATGAGGAATGTGCTTTACTTTCATGTGCTTATAATTTTCTCCATGTGAATACAAACATTGTAGTTACATGGGTATTCCACAATGAAAAACACTCTTTGTAGGCTAGCAAAAAAAAGCCAGAAGGCTGCCAATGGAAAATATGGTTAAATTAGCTGAACCTATACATTATTAATTGATTTATTACACAAAATTAACCAGTTTGCTGGCCTTACATGTGCTTTCTAAACAGTGAAGACTCTAAATACTTAGAGAAGTTGAAAAGTTAAAAGTAAAAAACAATAAGTATTCATTTATAATCATCTGACTCATTTTGCAATAAAAATACAATGCAACATTACCAAACAACTATTTTTCCTTTGGACTCAAGTCATCAGATTTTTTAAACAATACTTCATTAAATACTCATTTTAGCCACACTGGAATCCTTGCCAGTCAGAGATGGGCACCTGGATCACTTTGGGTATAAAAGCGCAGAAACTTTTAATTTGGACTGCAAGAGGTGACCAGCTTCTGCTGTCTGAGATGTATTTTCTCACAAACACCACCCAAGGAACAAATTTATGTATGCAATTGATAGAGAARTGTATGTTTGTTTTGGGAAAAGCAAGGTTAATGTCTGTGCTGTAGTCAGAGTAGAAACTGGACCTTAGCAAACGTCTTTTATTTCAAAGGAAGTCCTTCCCACAGTTTAGAAACTGCGTATAAGAATGACTCCTATTGTCTAAATTGACAAAGTCTGAAGTCCTGTCTCAAATGCAAATGATAAATTGTAGCCGTTCCCTTAATTTCATAGGGTGAGGGTTTCCCCCCACACATTTCATTTTGTGGGTACTTTTTGCTTTTTTTAAAACTTATTTGCTGAATCCACCAGTCATTTTCTTGGCTTTTAAATTAGCCAGACTCATACTTTTAAAGGTCTCCAGGCATTTCATTTTAAATCAGAAAGCTTAATTTTTATTGCATCAGTTCTTAAACATATTATTCTGACTTTGTTCTGCTTGATAGTGTTCCTCTCTGGTCATTCTACAAATGAATTTAACTACTACAGAATTATTGCGCTCTTGTTACTGAGCTCCTTCCTCAATCAGTATTGTTGATAAATTAACTGTTGCTGAAAAAATTTACACCATGATTATGCCAAATAGTTAACTGCAAGAAACCCAAATTCTATGTTTAGAAATCTTTTTTGGAGTTTTGCTACACAATTAATCCAGTCTAATATSACTGACCTCTGTTTTATAAAGCCCWAGAAAGACTGCTTCAKAATTTGTAGACCAGRGAGCCAAAATTTTCTTATATGTGACACATATTTTTTGCAGACTGAGTAGAAGATTATCTCTGAAGTACCTTTAAAAGGATCAAAATCTGCAGGTGTGAGCTGGGACAGAGAACCCAGACAGAATCTGGATGAGCAGGCTCTTTGGATATATCTCTCACTAGTTATAAATCCATCTTCTAATCGATGACATCTGCCTCTGCTACAACATGGCAGCAGCCAAACTAAGCAATGCAAGAAGAGGCAAACAAGAGGAGTATAGGGAAAAGGAAATCAGAGATTGTATCTGTTGATTTTTGTCTAAATATGGAAATTCTTATACAATAGACCATCAAATGTAATTTCCTATGTCTTAGAGGACAAGCTGTACATTTTTTAAAATAGTTCAAAAGCTTTACAAACTTGAGCTCAGGGTGTGGAAGTGGGAGGAGGGGGCCAGAGGAGCTGTAGAGAAAAAAAAATGGAGTACAGGATATCCCTGTCCCAAACCTTTTCTAAAAATCTCTCAGTTTGAGATTTTTATGTATCAGTCCCAGACAATCTGTTCACTTGACAGGACTGGGCCCACTGTGGATTGAGGACAGGGAGGTGTTTATATGGCAAAAGCAAAGGAAAGACATAATTTTGTGCAAGGACAACTGAGAGGTCCCTTGCCAGTTCTGCATACAGAAGAAGACATTCAGTACCAGAGCTGAAGCATTTCCCTCRTGCCATTGTGCATCATGTGCTGCAAAAAGGTGGAGCCAGTAACAGCACAATAACGCTCTACCCTTTGTTGTCCTTTTTTTCTCCACTTGAAACTCCAGATGTGCCTCAGCCTGCCCCATCACAGCCTTGCCCCTGCCTCACAGAGCAGTGAGCTCAGCTTCTCAGGCCACAGCCYTGACCCTTTTCTTTTACCAGGAGTGAATATAGCTAGTCCTGATTCACTTCTTTTAATATCTCATTTCCACTTTTATAAAGTGAATTCAGCAAGCTGCCTCATAGTTGCAAAACCTTGAAGAAACCACTGGGCAGTTTTAGGTCTTTGCTAGGTCAAAGAAGAAACAAGAAAAATTTCCAAAGAGCTAGAACAACCTTTCTCCCAGTACTTGAAGAGCTGTGCTTCTTTCTTGTCTGGTAACGCTTGCTGGGTATGTGGTAACAGACTTGTACAGGAATTCTTGCCCAATGTAGTGGGGATGTTACAGTACTGAAAAAATCAATGCAACTTTACAGCTATTAAGCAAAGTTCTTACTGTAGCAGTCATATGGATTCCTTCAAAAAACAGTCTTGAGAGACTTGACTGTGTCACAYGATCCYAGTGCTCAGCTTTGGAAATGTRYTTGTCTCAAAAAACTTTTTTGGGTRAAGCTGAGACCCCTGAATGAGGCATAAACTGAGAGGCAGAGACATTTCATGCAGAGTCACAGTCCTTTTTAGATTAGTGATTRAAGCTGATAGCTTGAGTGACCAACAAGTGTGATCTTCTGTTTYCTTCCAGAGCTTAAGCTCATAAAGCCTCACCCATCAGTAACACAGATGACCAAAAATCATATGTRTAGGTGGAACACAATGATTTTGACTGAACTAAGGAAGGAATTCGGAGCCTGAAATGCCATTTGATTTTTTTTCATCTATATCTGTYTGTTTAATTAAGAACAAAGCTTTCCCTGCAAACTCTGCTTCCTTATGCAGCATGATAGCTATGGAAACCCTCTCACTGTTCAGTGGACCTTTTCTTGTGAATGAACACAAAGTTTTGGACAGGGGACCAGTAGGTGGCATAAACATTTCCTTTTCATTGTGGTAGGTGAAGTTGCCTGGTTTTATTTTAAATTTTAGACAAATTTTCAAAGCTGTCCAGAAGGGCAGAAAGCTAGGAAACAGAAGATGATCAAGTATTATTTTAAATTTTAATAAGCTAGTTTTCTGTATTGAGAAGCTATTTTCTGTATTATACCCCTCTGTAAGGAGGGATTGTGGAAATACAGACCTAGGTATTTAAAATACAAGATCAGTTGTCTTTCGCCATGATCAGTTGCCCTCAGGAGCAAACACTTACCTGGATTTGAACAGATCATTTCTCTGCCCTCAGCAGCTTTTTGCTGATTTGCATGAGTTGCAAATCCAACACCCAATACAGAGGAAAAGGAAATTAAGAGTGAGATTTCTCTCGTGGCCTTGTCAGGGTTAGTGTAACTACAAAATTGCAGCACCAGCACTCTGAAGATGGCTGGGAATTATCGCAGGCAGGAGGAAGTTCTGAGTAAAACCAATGCACAGGGAGATATTTGAATTTGACAGCAAAGGTGCAGCATATCTGCAGGTAAGGGGAAAAAGATATCAAAGCAAGGACACTGGAGTGTGAGAAGGGATAATTTATGCACAAGGATTTCCACCACAGGCACTTAAATCCCCTGGAGTTTTTTTGGAGTGGCTTCACAGCACATAGCAGTCTAAAGGGAAAAACTGAGCAAGTGGCTGATGATGCACATTTTATGCACCAGATAATCTTGAGCCAGAGTGACAGTGGTGTCACCAGTTATTCTGGTAATGGCCTGCTCTGTTTCTTAGAGGCAGAATGAAACCACTTTCCCTCTTGGCTTRCAGTGATATTGCAGACAAGTAGGAATATTTTAGACAAGTAGGAATAGCAATGAGCACTTAGCCCATCTCTTCCTGTGAAATCTTCCCTGTTATGTTCTTAAAAATCTCTGAGAAGAAGGTGTCCACACTTCTAAATTCCCATCTCAGCGAGAAAAACACCATTATGCAATTTTATAGCTAGAAGAAAAAGTATTTTTCATGAGAAATGATTTGGCAGAAACATTTTAGAGCTATAACCTCATTCTGAAATGTGTAGCAAGAGAAATTCATTGTTGGAAAGAGCTCAGTTATACTGGATGGATGATAGGCCTTGTCAAGATCATGAAAAAGAAAAGCATTGAAGCAAAAAGATGAAGCAATTTTACCTGAAAGTCAATGCAATCCTCAAAAAGAAAAATTCCTTTTCACAATACTATCTTTCACACTAATTTTTAATAAAATTTTTGAGATATTCATTAGCAATACTCCCACACTATCTRCAGGTGAACAACTCATGGATGCAATACAACATGATTACATTTGGACATTGAATGATTCCTGGAGGTAGGTAAAATACCATTGTAAAACTCTTTCTGCAGACTGGATGTTTGATTATACTGAATTTCTATTCACTAAAGGAAACATTAGGCAGAGTGAGAAATATATATACATGGGTTTCAAAAAAAAAAAAAAATAGAACCAATAGTCACATTCTCCAAAAATGCATAAAAGAAGGAGAAAACTCATGGGTGGAGGTTAAGGAACAAATCAGGACATAAGGTGTGGAGTGGAAGAACCACTGAGTAGATGAGATGAGCTCAAAGGAGAGCTGCCTGTGGGATGTTTTTATCTTGGTAAGGATGGGAGAGCTCAGTGTGACATGCCTGAAGCACTGATTCACAGGTATCACCCTTGAAAAGTAAGAGTGATGGTCAGCAGGAAAGTTGCAGAAGATACAGCTTGATGTGCTGTGCCCCGCTGGAAGCATGGGACCAGATTCTTCTAGCTGACAACAAAAGTGAGAATGTCAGGGAACTCAGCTCTTACTGAAATCTTCTTTGAACTTCTGTGCAAGAAAAAAAATCTGAATGTTAAACATTGAAGACAAATTCTTTCTTTTGATGTATTGTACAAGATCAAGAGCAAACCTAAAAAACAGTATGTCTGTCCTTAGCTAGAAAATTAATCGTTCCATATTTTAAATTATTATGAAGACAATGCTACATTTTGGCCTCCATGGTGAATTATATTATTTCCCTCTGAACAAAGTTTCATTTGCCTTATTTGTGTCCAACGTCAGTGATGCCTTCAGCAAGGTGTTACCAAAGACCCCAAAACTGTTTCCATTCATCTGGCACCTCTACCAGCAAACCGGGATATGTCCTTCTCAATGATTCATTGGTGCAAGCCTTCTCACACGCCCTGCAAACATGAAATTTAAATCACCTCTCTTCAATGAAGAGATCAGATGGCAACAAGGCAGACATGCTAGGAAAGATTCATATGTACTAGTAAGAGAGGAAGTCATCAGGAAATGGACAGTTCCTCAAGCTAATGAATGTGTCCCAACAARAATGTGTCTATTATATTCACTATTCTTTCATGGGAGCATTTTTAGAACATTTATTCTGAGCAGTTCAGCAATATTTAGAAAAACATGCAATGTATTTGTTCATTTTTCTCCCAGGCTTTCACTTAACAATGGGCGGCACGAAGGTTTTCCTGAGTTMAACATTTGCTTTCTAGATTTGCGAGATTCTGATGGCTTGGAACTGTGACGTAATCTTAATGATTTCCCCTCATTCTCCATTAGGCCATTCCACTGCTCAGGAGTATTGTGCTGCATTGATAATCACCTTGAGGAGGCGTTAGGGAAAGCCTGGTGGGTGTGGTGGTATGAAACGTGGAGAGATGCAGAGCTCCTCAAAATGAGGACATATCAAGGATTAAATGCTCCTCACTTGCAGCAAGAGAGTGGTGGGAAGCCTGATAGGTGTCCTGGCATAGGGACCAGAACTGCATGGATATGCCAGGGAAATACA
>NW_026623351.1:1144580-1167519 GCF_030028575.1 Malurus melanocephalus
TGTCATACCCAGTTATCAGTTCATTCAAGTGTCATCAAAGTTACCAAAGAGTAGCATGATTTAATCCCCTTCTTTTGKGATATGTGCCCCTGACAAAGGGTTGTCCAAGACTGAGCTGTCTTCTTCAAGTTCTTGGGTTTTGCTCAGTTCCACTATGATTTGATTCTCAGATTTGATTTAGACTAGTTTTCATCAGTGAGGCTTTTTGACAGACCATTTAAGTAGCACTGGTAAATATTCCATACAGGGAATATTCCATCCTGCYAGAGCTCAGGTTACCTTTATTCTTTTCCTAGGGGAAATATTTTGCCCTAACTTTGTCAGTCTTGGTGGAAATTGTCTAGGTATGATCTAGTCATTTGTGTATTCACTAAAACAGACAGAAAACCAAAAATCACTAGGGGAAWACTGATCTCACTTGTAAACACGTGCTTAGGGTTGCTGGGATCCTTGTCCACTGCCCACAGAGMAATCCCCAGTGGCGGTGCTGGGCTCTTCTGTGTCTGTAGTTTAATGAAATACATTTCCACCTTGGACATAATTTTGATTCACACTCCTGCATCACAGCTAATGCATAAAGCTGCTTATTAAAGACCTTTTAAAACATCCAGTCTTCTTTGCTGATGAAACAAAACACAAAAGGYCATCTGATACTCATTTTAAATAGGCCGAGGGTCACAAGAGATAGGACAAAACACAGTCATCAATTTACARCAGGATTCACATGCCCAGCCTACCATTTCCAACTGCCTTGCAACAGCCTAGCATTTTCATAATCAGGTCACAGATTACTAAAATCAATTACAAAGGTTAATGCCTATGACAGTTGTTGGTAGTGTATCTCAATTCATATTTTCTCTGTTCTTACAGTAACASTATGTAATTATAAATTAAATTCTATTACTATTGAAACCTATTTTCAGATTTCTTACCAACTATAACAATGCTAAACTCAGAAACGAAGACTACTTTTTGTTAACAAAATACAGCAACTMTTTTTGACTCCATCCCTTTTCCTGYAATAAAACCTGGCCATATTGTAACAGCATTTTTCAAAGTAGCAAAGTGTCATCRTTATTATTATGTTTTAGTAGGGACTTCCTCCTTGATGTCAGCCTTTCGGAGATGCATCCATCCACCCTTTGGCTCACGCTGAGGTACTTGGTGGAGAAATTTGTCTTTGGTGCAAGTCTAGAAGGATTTGCTAGCTAATGGGCCAAGGCAATAGCAGGAGGAGCGTAACAGCTGGAACTATTTTACAAAATTAACGTCTGAGTTAATCTCAAGAGTTATCTTGCTTGTTGCAAGATATCCTACCCTATCCTATCCTTATAGGAGACAAAGCTTTGCCTGGTCAGTATTTGGACAACAATCTCTGTACTCCACAGGGATACCAAAGGAGGTGGTAGCTCTTCTGATTCAGGCTTCCTATGACAGGCAAAACTCAAGCAAATGAACTCCTTTAATATTTCTACCACAGACTGAGACTATTTACTTGCATGGCGGCTTGATAAGGCGATCATAGTTGTGTTTCCACAGAAATTTTTTGCTTTACARCTGATGGCTCAATGGCTCCAAATTGTTTCACGAGTACTACCACAGACAGGGCATACCTGGAGCAGTTTCATGTGCTCCATGAAGCAATAGAAGTGGCTGAGAGAGATGATTTCCCCCTGCTTTCCCATCAGGAGTGGTGGCACATTGCCCCAGCCTGCTTGAGGCTCCTTAACTACACTGCCAGAGTCACGGCTCAGCATTGYTCCCAGCACAACCAGAGCACCAAATTAGGTTTATGGTTATGGTAAAGAATGTTTTAGACTGTTTCTCCTATAAGATTACAGCAGCCTATAATCTTTAACCCAGTCCCTATCAACAAACATGGAGCTCCTAGGGTGTGTCTCTACCTATTCATTAAAGGCTCAGCACGTGATAGGACCCAGTTTTCTGTTAAGGTCAAAGAAATCAGTCACTGAAGAAGAACCTCTAGAAGTAAAAGATACAAATTGACAAGAAAAAAATTATACCCATCTAAATTGATATTACACAATAAAAGCAGCAAAACAGTTTTTACGTTTAAGAAAGGYCGTTATTATATCCTCATTTTCTAGGCTGTGTTCTGTTTCTTGAGACTCTTTTGTCTTTGCATACATTGAAAGCATGCAAAGCTGTAGAAGGGGAYCGAGGAGGCAGGTCTGACCTGTTAACAGGCAGAGGAAGCAGGGTGCCACCTTTTGCTTTTTCTTTGCTTCAGTGCCAMAGTCAGTGCTCTGTTCAGCAGATGAGGTTGTCAGTGCAGTTCTTCATGCAGGATGTCCAAAAGGATGGCTCTTTCTGGATGGGTTATAGCTCTTTGAAATCAAGCAAGATCATTAATAATATTATAATAAATGTTCACTCACTGATCTTCATTTCCTGAGACAAGCACAACTTTTTTGCCTTTTTTTTTTAAATAAAAAGTACGTGGCAAATCTCCTTCAGAAACAATTTTCCATTTCCTTGTAAGTAATTTTTTTCAACTGCTAGTGATATTCTTTCCTGCCAAAAGGGAGGCAGTCTACACTCCTCCCTCCCCAAATGTTCCCTCTGGAACTCTTTGTACTTTCCCTTAACTGTTCACTAYGTCCACTGGAGTCCAGCTGCAAAAAAAATGGCTCAACTTTACATCTGGATTTCCAATCAGTCACAAATTCATGGCTGTTTTCCCAGACAGAGAGCAATTAAATGAAATCTGTGAAGCCCATTACCAAAACCTCTGGAAACATCAGTTCATGCAAACAAAACTCTTCTCAGTGTTTCTCAGTCTAAGCTTTCCAGATTAAAGTGAGATTTCACAAACATCTAGGGGGAAATCATCCCAAGTTCATCTGYTTATTCTTTCCCTCTCCCCTCTAGTTCATTATGTTCCATTTTTTACATTTTGCTTTGTGTATATCCTACTTCAACTACACTGCAGACAACCAAGTGTACTASTGGATTTTTCCTGATTTGCAGGAAAAGCCACATTCAAGTGAGATCCTTCTGAATATATTGTAGGGAAGAGAAGAAACTTTTTCTTCTCTAAAAACAGAAGGTGGCATCTGCATAATGCCATGTTCCAGTTCTGTCCCTTACACCATCTCTTGAGAGCTCCTGTAAAGGTTTTGAAATCCTACATAATCTCAAAAAYACTGTCAATCAACCAGCGGCAAAACAAAATGATGCACCCAACGTTTCCAAGACAAAATATTTTTCTTCTCTTTACCCTCTGTGACCTGGGCTGACAATGTCATTTTTTTGCACAGGGCTGTCAACCTTTCAAGCCTACAGCCACAACTGGTTTAGATAAAGGGGCTTATACAGAGTTGCTTCTTCTCAAGCACCACCAGTTTCCTCACAAGATTCAAACACACCTTTTGCAAGTTCTGACCAAACAGTACTTTGTACAAGGCTTGCAATAGCAGTTTTCMTAAATTCCTGATTTTCTCAAGCCAAAAAGCAGTTACTTTCTGATCTAAATTGCGCAACACATGTTATCTATTACTCCTGCTGTGATCCAGCTTCAACAGGATGACAGACCAAAGGGGTCTCAGAGCCCTGACCTGGAGGACCCAGAGGMTGTTTGGGCACTGKAACAGCTCCCCAGGGAAGTGGTCACAGCACCAGGCCCAGCAGAGCTCAAGAGACATTTGGACAGTGCTGTCAGGCACACGGTGTCACTCTTGGGGATGGTGCTGTGCAGCACCAGGAGCTGGACTCAATGGTTGTGATGGATCCCTTCCAGACTGGGATATTCTGTGATTCTGTGRTTCAACACCAAGCCCACAAGTTCTGCCATAACTGAAGTGGTGACACTAGTGAATTAAGAACCCTATAAAAACTAACCCTCTATTTATAGCACTGCAACCAGCTTTCTGGGAATGTGACCTTTACTAATATTCCCTATACCACTTCTCCACTCATGAAATAGAGASAGTGATGAAAATCTAACATGTCCCAAAAGACAAAAAAAAAAATCCCACTTGAAACAACAGCAAGGTATTGCTACAGAATTATATGGAATACTTGCAGAAAGATACCAGGACTTCTGACTATGTAGTGTGGCTTGAATTTTTTCTTTCATACCAAGAGCTGTAAAAAAGGAGGACAGTTTTAGTGAGATTGGTCGTGATAGGGCTCACAAGGGCAGGATAAGGACTAGGATAAATTTGTTGATATTAAAAATTTGCCAAAAAGTGAAAAATACACACCAGTTAAGCACTAGAGTGTCATGAAGCATCTCCATCTGTATTTCTCCTAAGATCATTTAGGTCCTAAAATGGGTACAATACAACTTACTGAGTACAGAGTTGTAAAACCTCCAACCAATCAACTACATCTGGCTTGACAAACTGGTTAATCTGGACCAGCTCTTCCTGCTCTTTCCCAAAGCTCCCACAATGATAGGAGGGGACTGCTCCACCATGCCAACCCAACTGGTCTGTCCAAATCAGCGAGCCTTGGCCACCAGCCTTGTACCTCGAGGACCCACAGTCCCTACGATTGTAGGATGACATCTGGGAATGGGCTGAATTTATTGCACAGAAAATGTCAGCTTTCTCCTGGCTCTTTTCCTGGGCTTTCCCAGAGATGGTCAAAAAGTCAGACAAACCAAGAAATGTTCACATGCTTTAATAGCTGTATTGCATAAATTAAAGTCTTCAGGACATTGCAACAACAGGAGGAGATGAGGTGAATGACTGCGTGCTTGTGCAGCCAACTGCATGGAGATCGGCTGCTAGAGACTTAGTCCATAACCTATTTTATTATTGTGGTTTTCATTGCATTTATTTTTAATTAAAAGACAGTGCACTCATTAGGAGTAATAAGAAACAATTTCAGCGCTTAGTCCAGAAATGGTGCAAATTATACCACTAACATATGCAAACCAATACCAGMAAATTTGCAGGTCTCTGAATGCAGAGAGGAGACAAAGGTGTCAAAATAGGGTGGATGTAACCACACMTAAAGCATGTCCTAACCATTCAAGTAGCTAAAAAAAGATGTTTGTATTACCATTTTAATTTAAATGGTATTTGTTCGCCTCAATAAAAATTTTCCACTGATGTGGGAGAAATATGCAGAAAATGAGCAGTTGCAGTCCTTGTGGTTTTAAGGAATTGTTTAAGACTGTAATGCTGTGTGATGACATCTCCCMACGTGGGCAGCCCTGGAATATATAGCTGGGGTCAGCTTTTGTACCCATCCAGTCCCTTCKCAGCTTTTCTATTTGCTCACAAAGCATCTTTCATGCCCCTATTGAAGACTGCATTCTGTACATCGGTGACATTGTGACTGAACCCCTCCATTCACAATCCAGCCCTGTCATCACCTCCTTTTGCCACCTCACAGAGCCCTACACTACTGCAGCACATCTAGTAAAACCAGTAAAAGCCTGAACAAAAGAAAGAAGTGTTCAGTAACTCATTACTAATCTGAACAGCTGCTTGGGATTSTGAAGAAATTAAATTTCAGAGAGGGTTGAATTTTCACACACATTGATATATGCAATTCATACTAACTAGGCACATCCCTGTTCTGTGAGAGGGAAGGAGAGAATGAAAGAACAATGAATCAGTGAATCAGATACTATGTTTTTTCTAAGGGGCACCATTCAGGTTGTTGACTCTGATGCCTTTTGAAATGCTGAGATCCCCAAATTACATTTTTCCTTCGTACATTACATTCCCCTAGGAGCAATGAGCATACAGCAGCTGTCTTCTTTCCATCAGCAAATACAGTACCAGACCTGCTAAATGGAGAATTTTGCTCTCTGATGCAGGATACCCTTTCACTGCTGTGAAAGGATCAACCATGCTGACGTGGACACTTCCATTCAGGGCAGTAAAGGGCATAGAGCTGAGGATTACAGCTTTGTTCACACTACTGTAGGAGTAGTTGGGTTCAATCCCTTGTGGTCTCATGAGAAAAAATTATGGCTRCTTCTCCCTTGCCTATTTATCCTATAATCCACCAAGCAGACGTGGTAAGCAATTCAGAGAAAACTGCTACGCAAAATACAAAAGCTGGATCATGCTACAGTCCTCCTTGATGAGTATAGCACTTGTACAGGCTCCAACACTTYCATTTCTAAGGTAATTAGTCTTTTCAGAGCATTCATTTGTCACTTTAGGTCCTTAATGCACGTGTTTGGAACAAAGACATTCCCACCTCCCTTTTCCCACTGTCTTCCTATGTACATTTTGCATGATCCCTGTACATGTTCAGCAGAATCACATGCCTATCATTCTCAGGGAATCCTAGGGAAGGTTTCCCCAAAGGGAGACAGCTGCATCCTTGTTGGAAATGTGAAAACAACTGCAAAGGGAGTAGGTGTTAGRAGAGCTTTCTCAGCCAAAACCTTTCCCAAGGCTCCTGCTGAGGCAGGGAGGTTCTGCATCACTTCCAGCAGAGCTGGTATCACACCACGCTCTGCTGACTCAGGGCTGGGGCTCTTCTCCAGCAGCCTCTCACCTGGCTGATGCAATCACACTGTGCTTTCAAATCACTTCAGTTCAGCCACACGCCTTTCACCTGGGAGATGCATGCAACACAGAGCGTGCACCATGAGGCCCTTGGGTAATTTTATTTCAGATTGTGAAATGCTGGATATTGTGCAATGATAAACCGCTTTAAGCCTCATTATCTCACTGCTTTAAGTAGTGAAAGCATGTCTGCAAGCATATGTGAACCACACTTCCAAAATGAGGAAGGACTGTTTTGAATAGAGCTAACTTATATCCCTGGAAAATCACCTCCCCTTCCTCAAGTATCTTGTCTGCTGATCTGTTTTTAAATATGGTTATAGTCTCATTTCATAGGCCTAGCAACCTCCATTTATGCCAAGCCAATTTTAAAGAGGCTTTGGAAGCAGTAACTTCATCATAATATTGTCATCATAAATATAGTCACAATGCAAGGTGAAGGCTTTAAGTCCAATGTTCTCAAAAGATCACGTAATTCTTCCAGAAAAAAAAAAAACCAGACATAGTAAAAAAAAAAAAAAATTACATACAAACTTTTCATTGTCATCAAAATGCCTCGACATGCGGCATTCCCTCTTCCTTTTGGGCTCCCTGATCTCTTCTGTTACCTCTTCCATATTTCRCTGCTTGATTTTGCTGTTTATGGAGAATGTGAGTCAGAGAATACAGACARGCCTTGAGGGTTTAGGGTTTTTATGAAGAACACCTTAAAACATTAAAAACTGCAATGATTCACTAGGAAGGTGAAAGCAAATTTAATGTAACACCTTCCTGTCAAAGAGCTGAAGTGTCAGATGCAAAGCCAAGCATCACTGTTTTAACTTCAAGATTGCATCCTGTTCTGATGTCAAATATTCTCCACTYGTGGAACCTGCTGGATTCCTGGCTGATGTATTCAACTATTTCGGGTCCCTTCCTTCTGAGGGCTTCAATTTATGCTCAACTCTAGACAACTTGCTCTAATATCTCTCTTGCAGCACWGTACCTCTTCTAGGAGTCATTTCAGTGTCATTTACATTCCCCTTTAAATTATTGATTTCTCGTGGTTCAAAATGCTTCCTGTTCAGCTTCACCAAAGTAGCACGAGATGGAATTTGCCCTAGACATTCAGTTTGAGGGCACAAAGACAGAAGGCATAGAGTGGGTCAGAAGGAAAAAAACCCAGTGTGCACTTCAAGCCAAGACAGAGATTGCGAACTCAGCTCTCCTCTACAGGGCTCACTGAAATGAACAGGAMTCCTTTATGAACGGGGTTGCCAGAATTACAGCCACCACAGTGCCTCAGTACAGGACACTGTGCAAACACTTATAACATAGAATCCATCCAGAAGAGATTATAGAAAACCATGTTATTATTAAAAACTTACTCTTGTTCCGGTTGCACATAGCTCTCATTCCACAATTAYAGTAGCTACAATGCCTACAAAGGATATTCTCTAGATCTGCAGGTCAAAGAGCTTCTCARATGTTGGATGGTGAGTCCATCCTAAAACCAGTAAGTTTAACCCCAACCCCAATGGGCAAAAAGGAGGGACAATGGATCTGCCAGAGGAGGATAGRAGGAAGCTTACTGATGGGGGAGAAAAAAAGAAAACCTTAGTCAGAGTGAGAGTGYTAGCCTGGCCCCAGCAGGCATCAATTCCTTATTCTAGTGAGGGATTTAGCCTTTGGCCTGYGTTTGTGGGGCCTTTGAAAGTGCCAGTGTTCAATTAGTCACTCTAAAAATATCTTTATAAAAAGGAAATTGTTGGCATTGCATTCAGATACTAAATGCCTCTGCAGCAGGAACAGTGTCACCAATGACCTGGTGACCCATGAGCCGAGGGACAGTCACCTGCCCTGCCAGCTCCCCAGCTCACTGTGCACTCAGTGCTGTGCTGCCAAAGCCCCAYGGGTCTGCCAAGCAGCAGATTTCCAGAGGCTTACAACTACTGAAATCAAGTCCAGTTTGCACTGGCATAGTAAAAGATATTCCACTTCAGTGGAGCTTGTGTCTGACTCATTCCATGCTTTTTGTTTTTTTGGTGCCAGATTTGCTATAAAAAATGTGTGTGAACATTGRGAAGTTATTTTATCATTCTTCCCATAAAACTCAGCCAACACAAAAGAAATACTTACAAGAGTAATTATTTTGTTTTTGTTTGCCTGAAARTCCAAATTCAAGGCACTTGAAATTAGATTAATTTTTTTTAAGAAGTAATCATTTTCCCCTCATGAGAAGCAGAAGCATGGAATGGAAATGTGTAAGCAACCTGGAATTATTGGCACTCCAGTAACACTCCAGTAAAGCTAGACAGATTTGTTTGTGTGCATGTGTGTAAAATGAAACTTCAAGTGAGTATGCATGTTCCTTTTGGATAACTCTGTCATCTACCAGTAATGTGTATTATTACCAAAGAAAAACTGATTATGGAAGAAATAAATATACTTAACTTGTACATTTCTCCCTGATACAAGGTGACCACACTACATACACAGCCTGTTTTCCTCTTTCCAAAAAAGTCAACATTCCTGAGAAAAATTCCAATGTTACTTTATCCACAAGAACATGCACATAGCATGCATGAGCTGTTTATTTATCTTCCTGCTGAATGACACACAATTCTCCAAGCTGTCAGTTCATACATCAGTTCTAACATTCCTTCCAAGAACATGTACAATACATGTGCAAACTACTCACCAGCATGGCTGTTTTAGAAATAAKCCACCTCAGATCACATGCCAATGCCTAGAGCTATGTCTCCAAGCCCATTTGGATATGAATGAAAGAAAGGGATGCGAAACAAAATGCTTAACTAACATTAAACTACTGAAATAAAAGATTAAAAAACAAAGAAAGCATTTCTATTAGTGGAGGTWAAAATCTACTATTCTGTCACTTAAAATTAACATCTAACTTGTCATCAGCAATCCATTTACTTGTATTACATTTAAACAAATTGATTCAGAAAAAAAAAAAAAGGTCTTCTTAAAACAAAAAAAATACTCTTTCCTTATTCTTTATTTCATCCAATTATATCATTGCAATTTTTCATTTGGAAATGAAACTTCTGAGCTTTTCCTCAAAACTATCACAAAGTAAGTATTTAGCTTTTTTAAGTGCTGCTTGTGGTATCATCCCTTCCCCTGCCATAATACRAACACTGTTTTTGTTTTCCACCTTGATAGCCAGCATTATAGCAAGGGATGYTTTTGAAACACTCCAAAAGCCACACAGCTCAGTTTATAATCAATCCATTTAATACCATTGATTTTAATAGGCACCAAGCAGCTTCCAGCCTGTTTTGTAGTCCTGAGACGTGTCTGATCAGTCGTCCTCACTTTCACCACCCCAGAGTTTACAGGCGGTTGCAGATGGCTAACTACACAGAAACATGCTCCTTATCAGGGCAAAGTTTCTTCTTACATAATACTTAACCAAAAGATTAAATTAAAAGATTTTATTAAAAGATATGGCTGAATAGGCCAGGTGCTGAACAGAAAGACAACTACAGCTTGGAAAGATGCTTCTATTTTTTGGCTGGAGAACAAATAATACAAAATAAAGATTTCTGGTGATAAGTTATTAAGTTATAAGTAATTGCAAGTGATTTTTCTCTTTGTTTGGGTTTCTTTAGGAAAAAAAGCGGTTTTGTCCAGTGAAATTGTAGATAATTGAGCACAACTCCAAGAAGGAAGCGTGGCTGTGCTGGATGGAGAAGGCAATGCCGGCTTCTCTAGTTCTCAGGACACAGGGGGCAGAGCAGCTCTCCCAGACCCCTGGAGCCAAGGCACTGATGCCTTTGGAGACAGGAATGAGTGCACAAGGCTTGATCCAGTGCAGCTCCATGGAGCTGGAGCTGTGGGTGCCACCAGGTCTCCATCACCTCCATCCAGCAGGATCCAGGGCTTGTCCCTCTCCCACGCCACGTGTGGGCATGGAGCCCCATGGAGAACTCCTGCTGTGGATCATCTGTCAGCTGCAGCCAGACACAGCCCAGGCACCCCCTGGCACAGAGAAACCACTGCTGTCGGGAAATCTGCCAAAACCCAGAATGTTTCTTGGGGCTGCTGGAGTAACAAGGAGGTTCCCAGAGCTCCCATGGCGGTTCAGTGGAGCTTTCAATGGCAGCTTTTGCTCCAGCCTCTGGAGCCTACCCAGCAGTGGGTGGGGGGCTCTTGACCCTCCTGCTGCTGCCTATTTCCAGGCCAACATGCCATCAAGAGAAAACAGGAGCCTGAAAGCTCCTAAGCAGGACTTTTGGATGGTCTGCCTCCATGCAGTCCCTCTGTGCCGGTGCAGGCCCAGGCACAGCTGCTTTTCTATGGGCTCCTCGAGGGCCGAGATCCAGCATCCATATCCAGCATCCAGCAGCTACMCTAAATCCTGCTGGTCTCTGCTCTGGGCACAGCCATGTCCATCCACAGGGCCAGCAAYTCCCGCTGTTCCAGGCACAGTCATGTCCCCAAGTGCCAGCTTGCAGGAATAGTCAGTTCCCTATTCAGCACTCGAGGGCTTCATTGCTGCAAGGGGCATTGTAGAAACAGTATCTCCTGTTTAGCAGGTTTTCTACAGAAGGTTTATGCAGAAAACCACATGTTTTGGTCATGAATGGACCTCAKCACCTCAGGTGTATCACCTCAGGTCAAACTGTGTCACAGAAACCTCTCAAGAAAGAGCTTGTTCCCACAAAGAGCTTCCATGGCATCTCCTAAATGTGGCACATTGGCAATAAAAACCCTGCTCTCCTCTTGCCTCCTTGGATGCCATGACTACACACACATAACTAGGCATTCATCACTTCAGTTACAGATATCTAAGTAGAATTTGCTTTGAACAACAGAAAAACAAGGTTAAAATATCTAAGTAAAAGAAAAAAAAATGTTTGTCCACTTGTACGGCCAGGAGAAAAGGGAGCTAAACTCAAATAGCCTTTTTCAAGGACAACTCTCAGTTTGAATGAGTTCAACAAAAGTGCATCTCYGCATCTCCAGAGAGACAAAATGTTCCTTTCTAGACAGTAATTGCTTTTTTATTTAATTTAAATGAAGACTGAGATTCTGCTATTATCATAAACTCTGACCAAAAATAAACAAAGCAATGAATAAACCCAGGTGGTTTTACTTGCATCTCAATCACAGGAAATACTTCACCACTTGTAAAAAGTAAGTGGAAAATTAATGCTATTTATATTGCTCAGAAACTGAAATCTGGTTGAAATTGCAGCCTCATTCAAGTTTCACCTGTCTGTGCCATAAATTGCAAAGTTAATGAAAAAGATCTGAAGGATTGATTTCTGAGGCTTAGGAGTATTTTCATGAAGGAGGTAAACCTCATTTTCATATCATCAAAGTCCTCATTTTAGAACTTTCACAGGCCAATTAAAAATGAAGTGTTGCTTGAATTCAAAATATCAAATTTATTTTACACAGTGGAATATGAATGTCATGGGAAAACAGAGTGAACATTACAATCTTTTTGAATAAGAAATAAGAAATACCTATTCCTGGATGTAGCCATTTCAAAAGGTAAGAAAAAAAAAAAAGGTAACAAAGAATGTTTAATGGATAAGCTGAGCAATGTTATCCCCATCTTAAAAAAGGGCAAGGTGGAAKACTGGAGAAAACACTGACCAATCACCCCCACCACCATCCTTGGAAAGGAGATGGAACAGGATATTATGGAGGTCACCAACAAGCACAGAGATGAAAGGAAGGTCAACAGGAGTAGTCAGCATGGATTCACAAAGTGAAAATCATGCTTGACCAACATGATGGCCTTCTATGATAACATGGCAGGATGGATTGACAAGAGGGGAGGWGTGGATGTTGTTTACTTCAACTTCAGCATGGATTTTGACACTGTCTCCCATTACATCCTGAGCTCAGGAAATGTCAGATGAATGGACAATGAGGTGGGTCAAGAACTGGCTGAATGGCAGAGCTCAGAGGGTCATGATCAGCAAAGCAGAATCCCCTTGGAGGTCTGGAGTCAGTGCTGTTCCTCAGGGATCAATAGTGGGTTCAGCTTTATTCAATTTATTTATCAATGACCTGGATGAAGGTGTGGAATGTACCCTCAGCAAGTTTTCTGCTGATATGAAACTGGGGAAGTGGTTGATACACCTGAGGGCTGGGCTGCCATTCAGCAGGACCTTGATAGGCTGGAGGATTGGGCAGAGAGAAACTTAATGAGGTTCAACAAGGGCAAGTGAAGGGTCCTGCACCTGGGGAGGAATAACCCCAAGTYCCAGGCTGGGRGCTGACCTGCTAGAGTGGBTCTGTGGARAAGAACCTGGGAATCTTGGGTGACAAGCTGACCATGAGCTGGCAGTGTGTCCTTGTGGCCAGGAGGGCCAATGGGATYCTGGGGTGCCTCAGGAAGAGTGTGGCCAGCAGGYTGAGAGAGGTGATCCTTCCCCTCTGCTCTGCCCTAGTGAGGCCACATCTGGAGTGCTGTGGCCACTTCTGGGCTCCTCAGTACAGGAAAGACAAGGAGCTCCTGGAGAGGGCCTGGCAGAGTCCACAAGGGTGATGAGGGGTCTGGAGCTTCTCTCTTACGAGGAGAGACTGTGGAAGCTGGGCCTGTTTATTCTGGAGCAGAGAAAATGGAGAGGAATCACATCAATACACACAAACACCTCAAAGGTGGGTGGCGAGAGGATGGTGAAGACTGTTTCCAGTGATGTCCAGCAACAGGATGAGGAGCCATGGCTATAAATTAAAACACAACAAGTTTCACCACCTTTCATGTGGAAGAAATTTACTTTCAGGGTGGCAGAGCACTGGAACTGGCTGCCCAGGGAGGTTGTGGAGTCTCCCTCTCCAGACACAGTCAAAACCCACCTGGACAAGTTTCTGTGTCACTTGTTCCAGGTGACCCTGACTTGGCCCAGGGGTTGGACTGGATCTCCAGAGGTCCCTTCCAACCCCAATGAAATTACTTCTGGTCTTACAGCCTCAATTTAGTGGTATAAATCAGGCACAAGCCAGTTGTGGGGAAAGGTTACAGATATGTGATAGCAGCTCTTCTTTTGTCCCTAAGATGACATTGTTAGATTTGACTTCTTTGTATATTAGGAATAAGACAACAAAAAACCATCACTACATTTAGAACTGATTGAGAAAATCAGCAATAATCTGAARACTTCATGTATGGAGAGCAAATCTGAGGAGTTTCCTTTGCAGCTCACAGCCTWACAGCAGTGGCTGGGAAGGCAACACAGTTTGATTTGCTCTCTGTAGATAAAGGGTTCTCTGCTGGGGCTGTATCATTTTTTCATGACACCTTTAAGATAAATTTTGTCTTTGTTAATGGAAGGCAATGTGTTAAGGAATATGCCACTTTCCAACTGGAAGAACTCTCTCCTGCCCAATTCTTGTGGAATTTGTGAAGGAAGATGAAAGTTGTTAGGAACAAGAGAAGCATTCAGCAATGCAAAAACTGGAGTTTGAAGAAACCTACTGAAAGCTTTACATGTGATACACCTACATTATAAATGACATTTTCCCTTCACAGAGGAGCACACAATTCAKTAATTCAGCCCCCTCCACCATAATGCATTAGGAGCCAGCACTGCTTGTCCATTCATCCAAAAATGCACATTCTYAGAAACTGGGAACTGCGTAGTTTCTAGTGGGCTGTCTGGATGATAATAGTAAGCTGTTTCCTTCTGAGCCCACTTAAGGGCAGCTAGTACAGTTTGGGGATGATTATAATCATTTATTTATACTGTTCTCCAGTGGTAAAAGAGCCTTTAACAGTATTTACCAGAGAGCAATAGCTTCAATATGCAGGTTACCTGGGGACAGCTGCATCTCTTGCACAGACCCTCACTGCAAAATTCCATTGAGTTTTATTTTGCCTAGAAGAACATTGGGCAGACTATACTTGACAGTCCCTAGTGTCATATCAGTTTCACAATAATTATTACTAACACCTCCAAACCTCCACTCCTCTTTGAGTAAAATGTTCTCTGGAGGAAATAGTGAGAAGCTCTTGCCTTTGGGTTTGGCCCTTGCCTAACCAACGCAGCTGAAGATGTTTCTTTTATAGCATTCTACTTGCTGCCCAGCACAACAACAAACCAGTCTGGGTGTATTCAAATGGAGCATTCAAAAGTCTCTGTGGTGACTCCATTTAAATACACCCAGACTTTTCAAGACTCTGCTAAAACAAAGCTATGGCTGAGCTGACACCAGTAATGTGGTACCACCTGACAGTGGTAATCCTACTCTAAGCAGCAGGCTGGACTAAATGACCTCCTGAAGGGCATCCACTGCTTGTAGGAAGCTATGAGGTGTGTATACAACCCTTAGACATTTAGAACATTATAGTTTTGCAATTGTTTTGCAACTGAACCAAGAAGCTTGTACTTAATAAAGGTGGTGCTATTCCAACAGCATGTTCAGGTCTTCTGATCACACGCAGTTGCACATCATACTTTTGTAGCTTGCCTATGCATTCCATTGATTGCAGAGGTCTTTTGATTTCAAAATAGGAAAATGAAACATCAACAACTCAATATGATTCCTCCCATGCAAGAAGGATGTAATTAACTTCAGTCACTGGCCTGACCTGAAAACAGAGGGCCATRGCATTACAGGAGCTTCTGGCAGTGGATAGAGACTGGAAGAGGAGCTTCCAAAACCTTGCACACAGCACAGAAGAGAGCAAAATCAGKTCTAAGTAAAATTAAGAAGCCTCCTTTATTCTGTTGGATGAAAATGCTTTGAAGTCTTTAAGAATTGTAACACCCCCATTATGTTTTGATTATTGAGGTATCATTTCCTCTGAAGTGCTAACAATAGCATCAGTCTGATCAGGACTGAAAGGGAAAAATGGTAAAGTCAAGATCCTTTTCATGTTAGGCACTTTCAAGGTAGTTTTAGTTTGGGCTTTTTCCCTGAGACTGTTGTGTCAGCAGTACCTGTAGGCAGTACTGAGCAACGAAAACTTCCAGGAAAATGGAAGAGAAAATTGTGAATATAAAAAACTTCCTTGTTCTCAGATCTGAATCGGAGRAGACAAAAGCAGACCATGTCTATTTCTGCACATGCCACAATAATATTTCAGTGAGTATAGAGGCAAAGAGTATCCTTTAAGATGGGGCTAATGAAGGGAGGGGGAGAGTTGTGTATGCTTAAATGAAATTACTGGAAGGAAGTGATTAGCACAGTTTTTTAAATATATTACCAAGTTGCTCTCCTGCTACATCCTTTTCCCTCTACTTCTATGACCCCATTTTTTTTAGAGTTGAACATTCCAACAAATGCCTGTGAAGCAGAGAAGTATTATCATTATATCTCTCGGATGAGAAAGAAATGCACAGAAGACAAAATCACATTTTAAAAGACACACAAGCTCATGGCTTTGAATGTCTATGTGTAAGTAAATCTATTTGCTGAAAGCAATACAAAAGATTAGTGCCAGTGTCTTCCAGTCTTGCTCACTAATCACTTTGTAGCATTCTCTTCTATTTATTGCTGAGCAAAAGGACATGATTAGGTGACCCTCAATACTTAAAAGCACTTGCTCATTTGCCAGTATACTGAGTTGTTCTATTTATAGCCATTTTTCATTTTTTGTGCAATTTACTTGCAATAAGAAATATGCTAGCAATGCACTGAGAAACCAAAATCTAGCCTTGACTTGGATCTATTTCATTGTGAGAGTCTGCTCTAAAAGCCAGTGGGAAATCCCTGCACAAACTTTACACTGCATCATTCCCCAAGGCAAAAGCCAAGAGTGCTCCACATTGTAACTGAAGAATTTAGGGCACAGACTAAATATTTCTCAAATTCACAGAATTTAAGTAACCTATCATTTAGATTCTCTTTATACCAGTTTACATCACCTATTTCCAGAGGCTCAAGTATTTGCATGTGTGACATTTCCCTGACTGGCCTCTGTTACTAAAACTTCTTTTCGTATTCTGCCTACGATATAGTTTAATTTTCATTCCTGATTGCAAATATTTACTTTTTTTCAAATCAAGTCTTTAAAAATAAAATCTCACTCAACAACTATCTTCAGAGTAAACTTTTTAAAGCTAATAAAATGTAGTCCATTTAGTTAATCTACATAGTGATTAATCAGCCATTCTTTGAGTCTCTTTTAGTTACGTTTCCTTGTACCTGTGCACTTGATCTTTTTTTTTTTCTGTGCTATTTTTCTAAATTGCACTCTCATTCATATTGCAAAACAGATTTTACTTCTTACATTTTCCCCACACACCAAGACAAGAGACACCACACGTGTGCCATGTCAAGTTCTCACAGGAACAGACATGCTTCCAAAAATTCTGTTACTGAAGGTGCCAGCTAAACCCAAAATTGACTCTGGTGTCTTATCAACATCTGATAAAATCCTCTGTGTTAAACCTTGTCTACAACATGCATTACCTTCACAGTCTGCCTCTGATATATGGGCACAACATCCCTCGTGWGATGTTTCAGCACGAAGGACAACACACCATCACTAATCACCACCTGGGCCTGAGGAGACTCTTTGAGGTCACCCTTCAATCCCCAATACTCAAATATTCACACCATTCAATACTCAAAACTGGGGCAGCTCTGTCTTCAGATGAGACAGCTCAGGGCTTTGCCCTGTCTTGACACCAGAATCTCCAGGCTCAGAGATCTCAATGTTCAGTGAGCAATTTTTTASACTGCATTGCCGTTCTCTGAGGGGAAACATTTCTCTTTTTATCCAGTCAGATACTGTCCTATTTCAGATTATGATCATTGYACTTCATTATCCCACCATGCAAGTTAGTATTGAAATTGACTCCCTTTTCTCGGTAATCTCCTCAAAAACTCTGTAAGGGTGCACTTAGGTGCTCACTAAGCCTTCTCTTCTCAGTCTAAACACACTTCAGTGGGCTATGAAGTGCTGTGGGATTTTTGAAAGTTCTCTAAAACTTAGGTATCTCAGGCAGGTTCTTGTCCAGCTAACCTCACCAATGGAGGAAGAAAGAGAGACATGYTCCTGGGGGATAGGATGAGCTTGTCTCTGCAAATGTCGGAGATCTCCCACTGATAGGAATTGCTTAGCAAAAAGCAGAGGACTATCCAAACGTCAAACTCCAGGTGCGACGAACCTCGCCAGTAGGCACACGGACCCTTTCCTCTGGTCTTAGACTGCTATGTTTGTGTGGCACTGGCCAAGAAATGGCACCTCTTCATTCTTGTTTCCTCTCTCTTAGAAGAAGAGAATAGAACGATGAACTGACTGCATTTTGCCCAGCGGTTTGACTTTCACGTACAAAAATTTCCAGATAAATGGAAAGGGCGCTGGTCCAGCGTGAAACCACATGAGAGTGAATTACTGGGCAGCAATYGTAATCCTTTTAAGTGGCACACCCCAGTGGTAGCAAAATGTAACATTCTTTTTTTCAGTTGTTTCTGGTTGGCAAATAGAGGAAACATCCCTAARAAGATCAAGCCCCATAAGTGGAGATTGACAGATTTCTGCTTGGGAAATGCCTGTTCTTCACAGAGCACTGGGCAACGACAGTCTTTCCTTGTTACAAAGCTACCTTTAAACTTATGTGAAGCCAGCAGAAAGCTGGCACCTCCCTAATCTTATCTTTGTCATTGCACCTATTATGGTGCAGGACACACCTTCATTTAAATACAAGTGAAGTTGAAAATCTTTCTGAATCRATCTGATTACTGATTTAAGTGTTGTAAGAAAATGATTCAACACTGCAATTACCTCCTGCCATAATTGATTGTATTTGTTTATGTGGTAGGTTATTAACAAAATATTATCTGGAACTGAACTCTACCTTTAAGCACAGTTTAGATTATTGCAGCCATTTAACAAACATAATGTCGCAAATGTGCAGCAGGTGACTACTTAATAACAGTTAGTAATATTCAGCATTCATTCGAAATAGTGYATTTAGAACCAAATTAGCTGTCTGGAATGAATGATTAATTTGGCTGATAGTGAACTGTACAGCATGACTAGTAAGCATTATGCAGTTTTAGTAAGAAATAACTCATGGCTACATGATGATGTMAATCTTTWTCTTTGAAATACTATTTTAGAAAAGGAGTGAATGATCTTTACTTCTTTCAGGGTGATACATTCTATTCCAGGAGWGCTGTGGAGCACTTTTCAGTGCCTAAATTCACCACCTGGTATAGCCCAAAGCCATTATGCTCTCATCTTGCCAGCTTAAAATGACAGTATAATGGGCCACTCCAGATTTATAACACTGTCTGTCGGTTTGTATGTCATGCAGTAATACTACATTTGATCAAGTCCCAAACTGAATGTAATATTTWATATTTCTGTGTATAAAACTGTTCTAATTTCGAGGAAATTTTTTTAAAATATGGAAGAAGGAGGAAAGGTGTATTTCTGAGTATGCTCAGAACAGATCTGTGGAAGCATTAAAAACTTTCATCAAGTCTGTTTCCCACACATCTCTCTTTATGCTACCTAACCAGTTAAAAATGCTAGAAGAAATGAATCCAGTGATGTGGCGGATAACRGGATACAGCACCACTGGCATGCAGTTTACAGAGAATTTTTTAATGAATGGAAAGACTCTTACAGGGATTGGTGAAGTACGAAACACAGGGAATCCAGGCCCTACTGCAGTGCTTTCAGAATCCTGCTGCAAGATATAGGGTGATCTTGTAGTTTATAATACCAGCAGCAGGGCTGTCACTACACTAATATTCAYACCTACACCTTTTGCCAAGTAGTTSTCATCACCWGTGCTCATCTCCTTCCACTCCTGAGCCTTGCTGCAGCTTCASACCTAGCTGATGTAAGCAGGTGTCACTGAGAAGCTGCAAAAGCCTGTGGCTTCCACATGACTCAGCTGAATTGAGGCTCCAGATGGAAAGATTTGGGTWTCCCTCCATTTACATAGAAAGTATTCTCTCGTGTTGTTTGTTCAGTGCACAGAATAATGGTGCTCTTAGCACTGCTCCAAAAGCAGCAGGACAGGTAGTGCATATGTAGGTGGATGTTACTGTGTGCTGGGGGAGTGGTGGTGGCTTGTTTTTAGTTTGAAATGGAAAAAACTGACTATAATTTAAATTTTAAAAAATAGATCAATCAATCAAACGTGGGYTTACAGGTTTAAGGTTTTGTGACATTTGAAACAACTGAAATATTCTCTTCAGAAAAGATTGATGCCTTGGGGTCCCAGAGAGTCAGTTAGTGGTGCATTGTGATTCCCACTGGAAGCTGAGAATGTATCCTCCCAGCTGGTGTAAAATTCATGCTGCTAGGCCAGAATGATTGGGTAGTCTATAAACAGACAGGTTGAAGGGGAAGAAAAGAAAGATGTATCTCATTATTGGCATGTAAAACTCAGTTTTAGTTTGAAAATCTRAATATAACTTAAATATAACCAAAGRATGGTTCTGTTTCTYAACCATAAGCCTTTTTCAGGTTGCCGCTCTTCCTGTATTCTACTTCTACACAGTCTGTTTCACCAGCACGTTTCCTTGTGTTAGACACAGCCTGGTGATATTTCAGATCATATCCAATTTATAARTTTTCTCTGGTTAGCTGGATTAAGGCCCTTCAACAATAGATACAGCTCCCCATGAAATAAAATGGACCCACTCTATAAGCACCAGCTTGAAGCATCCGACTTTTTTATTACATCCAGCAYCTCCCACATTCAGGTCAAGTCTACACCAAAATTCTTGGACCCCTTGATGAGGAAATATCAAGATGTCTGGAATAATATTTTAGGGAATTTTATAGTTTAGTTGTGAGTACTTGTGACACCTAGTGGTCCTGGCAGAAAAATGCAAATATTCTAGAGGAAGAGGAAGTAGGGGGAGGGTCAGGCAAAGGGGGAGGGGATTCAATAACCCTGCTGGAAGATAGGTACTACAGTGATCTGAGAAAACACACAGGTGAGCAAATTCTCTCCCAGGGATGAGGCACACCTGTGAGGCAACCACCCTTTGGAASCCATCACAGAAACAATGGACAAATTCAGCTATATGAAACATTTCTGAGGTGGGGTGCCACTAGGTGATTGTAGATGTTTGGGTAGAGTGGTCAGACAATTATCCAAGCCCTCTCTGTCAAACTGGARGTGAACACAGGAGCTGTGGGTGAGGGCATCAACCTGGAATCAAAATAACACCTGGGATAGAGAAAAACTTGTGATTCTTCTACACCATGAAGAAAACCAAGRGAAGTGTTATAGCCAATGCATTTCTGTCTCTTTGCAAAGTCATCCTTTGAATGTGACACTTAGCAATGTTCCATCATCCAASATGTTCTGTATATTCAACAGAAAAATGTGAATATTTCCCAAGGTATGGGCTCAGATGATAGGACTGAACTGCACTGTGAAGAAGTTGGTGTCAATACTTTAACAAAATCCCTTGAATTCATGAATTTGGCAGAAAGACCAGCTCAAGGGCACACACACACCTGAAGCACATTAAGTCAGCAAGGACTCTTGAATGAAGTCAGCATGACCTGTCCTGGCTGACTGGGGGCTGGCACCTAGAGTCACTGTCTGCTGTTGCAGGGCAAATKTCTCCATCAGCTACCCAAAACACTGACCCAAGTGGATGAAATCTCAAGAACTTCCTGTGCTGGAGACTCCTAGGAGGGAACTGCTTTTGTTGGTAGAGACAGCATCCAATGGCTTTTAGAAGTCTCTAAAAAAGTCAAAACAATGGAGTCCAACATAACACAAAACTCTTCAGAGATGGGTATTCACAGTTATTAATAACACTGCCTATTTCTTTGCCACTGTCAAAAAAAGTACCCATCTAAAGATCTTTAACAGGGATAAAAGAAAACAACTACAATTGACTTCATAACTAAACAGTTTTTCACAGCTAGACAACAGATCTACTAAAACACAGCTTGTAAGTGTGTAGTTCCAGCCATATACATAGGCAGAGCTTGTATATTCTTAGTGTGACTCATGGATTGGAGCACGTGGTGTGATTCACACAACTCCTGTGAGGTTTGTGGGGTGAGGGGTAGGCTACCTACCTCCTACTGTGTCAAGGCTTCTAGTGCTTGAGAGTGCCATGTATGTCTGCGGAAGACAACAAAGTATGGGCTTGGCAGTTTACTCCTCAGACTCTGCCACCTGGCATTTCCAGGTCATGTCTGCCCTTCTTCACTGCTGTAGCAGGAGCAAAGCACCTCAGCTTGTTCCTCCAGCTTGGGTTAGGTGAGATGAGTCTGACCCCACCCTGTGCCACAGCTGTTGTGACTCCTGACAGATGCTATTGCTAGGTTAGTCCATAAAGGAATAAAGCTCAAATCACAGTGACTGCATTAAGTGTCTAGAAGAATTGTGTGAACAAAAGATCCTACATGACTCAGGCTGTTCTCAAACTTTGCAAATGATCGTTTTGCTTGGACTGCTTAGCAGTAGGTGCTTGTCTAAGGGAACTTTGTTAGGTGTCCCTTTGTAGATCATTCTAAGAGAAATAAATGTATTTTCCAATATGTTTAGATTTATTAGTATAATGGCAGGAAGAAAACTGATSTCACCTAGTAATAGAGGTGTAAGCTCATCAAAGACAGAAGCAAATTCTTCTCATGTGGAAAAAGTCATACATCAGATGGTGAAAATGAAACTATTCAGGATTTTCTAAAGAACCATCTGTTTCTTCATCCCAACCTAAACAGCGTARCTGCAGTTAAAAATGGAAACTAGATTGATTCATTCCATTAACACCATACTCCCATTTTCCCATGTGAATCCTGAGGCTTGCAGGGGAGCCAAGAAATCATGAGCTGCTGGGTCAGCGGAGAAGCAGAGTCACTGCGCGGGGCACAGCTCCACCGGTGACACGGRCAGGGGCAGCCTCCCAGTCTGGAGAGACTCTGCATTGCATCAGCCCAGAGTAAACAGAACCTGGAGAAACAATCAGTTTGATAGTGGGACCTTATCAGTCCCTGCTCCTTGTCAACAATGCAAATAGCAGARCACCAGAGCTGTCCTGCATGCACAGGCAGAGTCTGTGAGAAAGACAAGAGCAAAACCATGGAGCAAAAAACTTGRGAGGGAGTTGCCAAGAAAGCACTTGTCTACTTGTGAAGAATGATAAAAAAAACACCTTAGTGAGGATGTTGGCACCCATATAAACTTAGGAACTAGAGGGCAGGGTCAAACTTTGCAACAACRGGACCTCTCCTTTTCTTTGGTAATATTTGAATACTTTACTGAGGAAGAATATGGAAACTCCATTTGTGAAYTGTTTTAATAATAGCTCAGCTGTTACTTCTCAGGGACAACATAGACTTCGTTGATTCAGTTTTGAGATAGAAGAAGGAATTAAATGATCTGTGAAAAATCCTTCCTTCTCTACTTTTTTATTATTTTTCAATAATACACTTCTTTGAGATATAAGTGGAATAGTAATGCTTACAGCAACACCCTCATCTCTCCCTTGCAATCTCAAATATCTTGTTAAAAAGGGTGAAAAGAAAGAGA